>NC_057869.1:16225395-16531229 GCF_019740435.1 Gambusia affinis
ACTGCACCCTAATAGGGTCTCCATGGCTGATCTCAGTGTCTCTGGGAGATCTTACAGACTCCTCTGTCCTAAGCCAGGTCTCCCACTGGGTAATCACCTCAACTGCCCTCATCCTGATTGGAGCTGACATTTTAATGTCTGGAGTAGGAGTGTGGTCAGCCCTGTTTAACCTGACCCCCCCATTGCCATACCACCCCTCCCATACCAGTGGCCTCTGTTCTCAATTTGCCCCTTAAGAACTGTACAAATCAGGCCAAATTTAACTCTTTATAGGGCTGTTAGGGGTTTGTGAGACAACTCCTTAAGTTTCTCAATAAACACTTTCCACTGGAGCTACTGCTGCAGTTTCCCTTCACAGATTCTCTGTAACTTTAACTTTTCAGTTAACACTGAAAAGTTTTTGTGGAACATGCTTAGCTGTGCCACTAAAACATTTGTTGCACAAAACATTTGTTTGTTCATTTGTTTCATTCATTCATACACAAAACATTTGTTTTGTTCATTTTTGTTTTTAGTTCATAACCTTTATACACTGGAGTTCTAGTAAAACATGGTTTTGGATTATCTAGAGATGCCTTTTCAAGCCGCCGCACACTATATGATGCAATTTGATTCAGATGTTATGGAATAAATATTGTGAATAAATATATTAGAAACATTACAAACAAAAAGGATTTTCCTAAGTATATTAATTAATTCATATAAACCCCTTAAACAGTGAGTACGCCTAAGAAATCAAATTGGACCACTTCACGTCTTGCTGTAAAATGTATCAGGCGAATCGAGCCAAGCTCTGTATATAATGAGGGACAATGTAAGAAATAAAAGCAGCAATTATTGTGCTGCAATTTTTCATATGACACAATATCAAACAAATGTACACAGAGGAAAGTCACATTTGGTGCATAGATGTTGACAGAGATCTCTGCCCCTCTGCAAAACATGAGAACATCTGTTGGTCAAAATCAAAGTAAGAATCTCATATGATGGGACATTTTGTAATGAGGTGAAACTTAAATCTTGTGCTGTGGTGTCGTTTGGATTCCACAACTCGAGACTCAAATGGCCCATCAGTTGGCATTTTTAGTGAATTCCATAACTGTTTGTTATTGATAATAATTTACCTGCCCAATTCCCATTAGATGCACTTAAATCATATCTGAGAAAGACATCCAAAGTCTCTTTATTCTCACTTTTATTGATCTGGTATCAAGCTGCCAGGTTCTCAAATTGTCCTAACATATCTGTTGCTCCCTCTTAGTCCTTTTGTTTATGTGTTTGTTTCTATTGGAATATTTTCAGGTGCGTCTGGCCACTTGGAACGGCACCAGTCGGATTCTCCTCTTCCCTCCAAAAGGCCCTCTTCCCGCTCGGAGGTCTCTGACAGCCCGCTCTCCTTGAAGCGACCCAGGACAGCTGAAAAGGGAACTGCAGAGCAGGTCAGCATTAAAAAACACAGATTTTTATTTTTTATTTTTTTATATATATATATTGACAGCCTATGATGATTTTAAAAAGCCTACTTTCCTTTGAATTAAGGGTATCTGGCTAAAGGTTATCTCGTCATTAATTACAGAGACATCATTAAAAGTCTCAAGCTTGTGAATCAGTTCAATATTAACCTCTACAAGTAATTCTCAGTGCTGAGCTTTTTTATGTTATGCAGATTTTTTTCTTTTAGATCTACTCAAAATTAATTTAGCAAATTTGCTAGGCCAGCACTGCTAATTGTGCATAAGCTGGAAAATCAATATGGTATTTGACAGATGAGACCACTTTCAAGTGGGTGCCAACTGCCAAGACTCGGCGCTGCTCACTTTTCCACATGTGTGGGTGTGATCAGAGCGGTCTGCTGTTAGAGGGGAGTACCACTACTCTTCCCCCTGAGATACAGCTTCTACTAAGACAAGTATCCTGGTTTCACCATGTTAACCTTTTGGTTCTTCTGTCTCTGCCACCACCTCCAGATGTTCCAGTGCCCCTACTGCAAATTCACCAACACGGACCTGAATCGCCTCAGAATGCACGTGATGACACAGCACTCTGTTCAGCCAATGTTACGCTGCCCACTGTGCCAGGACATGCTCAATAATAAGATTCACCTGCAGTTCCACCTCACACACCTCCACAGTGTTGCACCCGACTGTGTTGACAAGCTAATAGCCACAGTAAGTCCTGAGTTATTATTACATATACTTTTAATGTGACTGGAAGTAGAAGGACTGGGAATGTTGAGAGGGTTTAGGTAACCAGTTGTACTTCTAGGTGCCTTCAAACATCTAATGTGAGCGCCTCAAAGAGAACTTTATTTGTTATAATCTGCACCGAGCAGTCATTTATTTTCACTATTTTATTATATCCTAATATCTCATAATAAATGGGGAGGGGTCGAAATGCAAAGATGTGCTCTAGTTTTCTGAGCCAGCATATGTAAGAAACTAATTAAACTAAAACTTTGTAAAAAAAAAAAACAAGATGTTTAAACTAGAACACAAGTGTTTAAGTAAAGCAAATACTATACTATATTATAAAATATAATGCCTTACAACAGTATCTATGATCCTTGAACAATTTTTTATGTTAGAACCATAAATGTAAATTTAGGCTAATTGAAGTTTATGGTTGCTAGTTTTGTTGTGCCACACTATTTTGAAATCAAGTGATGGATTTAACAATGCTCTGTAAGAATTTAAAACTTTGAATATCTTTATATAACATTATCCTGCTTTAAGCTTTGCACACATCCATCCCTGGCCTGCCTGGTGTGTATACCATGGTTTTCATAGTGTTCTCTAACAAACCTCTGAAACCTTCACAGAACAGTTATATTAATATCATTATAAAGTTAGTTACTTACAGTCGGACATTATTTACTAATGAGGTGACTTGGGAAGGCACTTGGCTGAAGTTGATTTTATCTAGTTATTCATTATTACATGCAATACATGGGTATTTAAACACCATGCATTGCATAGAGCAATTCTAATAAAGTGTATTAAAATTAAAGGGGTAAACAAGACTACTGTAGTTGAACCTGGAGAGCTCTTTAGTTTTTAAACTTTGGATTCATACATTGTTAGCTATTCCTTATTTATTTTCTCAACAACTTCAATGAATTCAGAGACTAAATCCTTAGTCTCTGAGGAATAGCTTTTGTTCTGGTCAAAGCAAGACCTTTTGATTATAATTGTATTATTTGTGACACAGATCAATCAATAAATAATTGACAACTGAACAAAATATATATATATATATATTATTTACTACCTATTCAGTAGCAAATAACACAATCACTTTTAAAGTAAATAAAATATTACAATTGTAGTTCTTGTGATGTGTGAAATCAGTGACTCTCAATATATATTATTTTTGCTCTTGTTTTCTCAAGACAAAACAATCTTTGCTTTATTTAAAACACATCAAGGTTGAATAATCAATCAAAAATTCCCAATTTTCTTCTAAATCAAACAGCAAATCTTAGTTCTCTTCCATGCTCTGAGGCTAAATAACACACTGAACAATCACACTATAAAACATTTCACTGTCTGCTTCCTAGCCATTTTCATCCCCTATCTCGAAAGTAAATGACATGCACATTATTATGGTAGATAGCAATATTTATTTCTTTTATAGCGCTAGTAATGTACTGAAACACTACAAGGGGAGACAGAACAGAGGTAATATAACACACATTAAAGCCTGAACCTTTTTACAGCTGGTGAATGCAGATGGAAATATACTTCATCCCTTTCGCATGTCTTCTTTGAATACCCTTATTAATTCTGAGATAGGTGACTTTTATTTCTTTCCAAGTGTGCATACTGATGCATTTACTCTCCCTTAATTCATTTGTTGTCTTTGCACTTCCACCTTTCTTTTTATTTATTTTTTCTTGCGTGTCTCTCTTATATATAAAATACATTAACTTATTTAGTCTGCTCGCCTTCATTCCAGGTCTCATTTTCTTTTTGCCTTAGTTAGGGGCGATGAAAATAATTGTGCTTCATTAATTCTGAGTCTGACTGGATGATAGTCATTTTAAACTACGTCTGCCAATTAGGCAGTCTGAATTAAAAGTGACTTTGGGACCAACTCTTTCACCTTACTGTTTAACGAAGCCATTGTTTAGAAACTGCCAGGTTTCTTATGTAAATCAAATATTTGTCTTTTTTTTTGTAAGTTTTATTGGTGTTTTGATTTCATACATGTAATTTTCAAATGTTTTAGGACTTTTACATTAAATCTAAAATGTATTTTTATTAGATGGGCAGATACTGACATTTTTACAGTATTGCGATTCCAGTTCATATTAGACCTGTAGCATATAATTGTTATATATGATGTACAAAATGAAAAAAGCACTCCAAAAGAAAACAAATGAGAACAAAACAGCCAAGATTGCTGCAGAAAGTTGATAAAGAGTTGTCACATTTGGTTTGAAATGCCAGACAGAGGATCACAGAGGATTCAAGGCAAAAGGTAGTGCTAAGCTCACATTTGAGTTCCTATATTTAGGATTTACATGGCATTTTATGCAGTGAGGAGTAAATAAAAAGAAATGTCTATGTTTAAGCCAGCTGCCTATTAAGGAATTTAACAGCTGTTTGTTGTGAAACCATACAACCAAAAATTTGTCATAGTAGTAAGTGAACACTTGTGAGAAAAACTGCCATTCGAAACATTAAAGTTTAGCCAGAATTCACATAAACCTAAACATTTATGCTACAGTTCTGACCTGCATTGTTCCTCTGATGTGTCATTCATTACCCAGTTCCTCCCAACAGCTATGCCAGGAGAAAAGTCTATTTTGAATTACTAAATCGAGTTTGTTCAACGGTGTTTGTATTACTCTGCACTATGTATACAGTCAGGTAGCTGTCAAAGTATGACTTTGAGGACAGGTTGTCTTGTCACTAAAACTTTATAAGTCAGTCTACAGTTTTCCCACAGCATGGTGTTATTTGGCCCTGAAAAACAATTTCTATCAAATGCTACACATGTGTTGGATGGATGAAAAGTTAAAACACTCATATCTTAACAACCTGTATGTGCAGTCACCCTCTTCATTTTACTCAGACACACAGAAGAAAGAAAAAAAAATGCTCTCAGACACCAGCTCCAGCCACACATTCTGTTTATAGTTTTTGTTTTGTCTTTTTTTGACTGCAAATCCATATCATTCATCATTACCCATATATGTTACTCACTTTTTGTTTTCACAAAGCAGTTACTACAAACATTTGTTCATTTCCTAAAGGTGTCTTCAAAATATCTATATTGCTCTGAAAAAATAACTAAATAAAAATAAAAATAATAATAATAATAATAATAATAATAATAATAATAATAATAATAATAATAATAATAATAATAATAATAATAATAAAATAAGGTTGATGATGTTTTTCTTTGAATGTGATTTTGCTGGGTTTGTTTTTATCTGGACATTGGACTTTATAAACCAAATTCTAAGCATACATAGTCACTAAGTAAGATTGTTAACACTTTAATTCTTTTGTATTTTGTGTCTACAGGTAACAGCCACTGAGGTTCTACCAGCAAGCATGTTCATACCAGTGCCTAGTCCAGACAAAGAGTCCCAGAGCACCCCACTTGCTACAGCCAACTCCATCTCTGAGGACACAAAAAAGCAGACTGGTTAGTATCTCTGTATTTGAAATATTACCTTTAAATTTCATAATATACATATTTTCTGTAATACCAACCATAGGGTTTTTAAGTGATATCTTTATTTACCTTGATAAGCATTTGGCAATTGTAAATACAAAATCTATTAAGTCATAAAGAGAGTATCAGAAAATTAGGAGGCACTACAGTTTTTTTTCTTGCTCAGCATATTAAATATGTTTTTATTCTGTGGCTCTCACTCACAACAAAGCTGGATGAATGATTGGTATTTTAACACCTTGTAACTAATCACGAGGTTGATCTTTTTGTACATATTCCTGCTTGTGGATGCACAATAAAAGTATTTTTCTCCATTACTAAACTTAATTGGAAAATAACTGCAAATGGTGATGCCCTGATAAGTAGTTATTTGTTGATTTATTTACAGATGCCACAGATGCTGATCCAGAGAAAGGGATGTCCCTCACCACAGACATAGCTGAATCTCGCAAGTCACCTTCTGAGGATCAGCAGTCAGAAAAGGAAGATGCCACTGGTTTTCTGTGCTGGAAGAAAGGCTGCAGTCAAGTGTTTAAATCCTCCAACTCTCTTCAAATGCACTTCAATGAAGTTCACAACAAAAGGCCCCAGTTACCAGTTTCTGATCGCCATGTCTATAAGTATAGATGTAACCAGTGCAGTTTGGCCTTCAAGACTGTGGAGAAACTGCAGCTTCATTCACAGTACCATGTGATTAGAGCAGCTACTATGTGCTGCCTTTGTCAGCGGAGCTTCAGAACTCTACAAGCCTTGAAGAAGCACTTAGAAACCAGCCATTTGGAGCTGAGTGAAGCTGATATCCAGCAACTTTATGGAGGATTATTGATGAATGGGGACATCATGGCAATGGGGGATCTGGCTCTTAATGAGGAGCATGGAAGCCTGGGAGAAGACGACAAAGAGGGAGATGACAGTGACCCTGACGAAAAACAAAGTCCAACAGGCAGTGATTCTGGCTCACTACAGGAAGATTCTGGATCTGAACCCAAACGAGCACTTCCGTTCAGAAAGGGCCCCAACTTTACAATGGAGAAGTTTTTGGACCCTTCTCGTCCATTCAAGTGTACTGTATGCAAAGAGTCTTTTACGCAGAAGAACATTCTGTTAGTTCATTATAACTCTGTCTCCCACCTACACAAGGTGAAAAGAGCTCTTCAGGAATCCACTACTGGTCAACCAGAGCCAACCAGCAGTCCTGATAATAAGCCATTTAAGTGCAGCACTTGCAATGTGGCATATAGTCAGAGTTCAACTCTGGAAATCCACATGCGCTCTGTTCTACACCAGACCAAAGCTAGGGCAGCCAAACTTGAAGCAGCTGGAGGGATCACCAGTTCTGCAAGTACAACTGGTCTAATTAGCGGAGGGTCTAGCATGAGCACATCAACAACTAGTCCAAGCCCAGCTAATAACTCTACTCCTAGCTCAGCAAACCACAGTTCTTCTGGATCTCAGGCAGGTCAAAGTATTCATGGAGGAAATCCCATGAATCAGACTCATGGCATAGAAAGTTTGGGAAATTCTTCAGCAAGCTGTCATTCTTCATCATCTGAGAACCATGAAGTAAAAAAGTCTAAATTTAGCGAGATTCTCTCTGCAAGAGGGCAACAACAGCAGCTTCAGCAACAACAGCAATTGGCTCAAGCACAAGCTCAGGCTCAAGCCCAGCTTCAGCAGGAGCTTCAGCAGCAGGCTGCTCTTTTACAATCACAGCTATTCAATCCAGCACTTCTGCAGCACTTCCCAATGACAACTGATGCACTTCTGCCGCTGCAGCAGCAGCAATTACTGTTCCCTTTCTACATCCCTGGAGCAGAATTTCAACTTAACCCAGATATCAACATCAGCAACTCTGTTCTCGGCCTAGCAGGATCTGCAGCTTCTACCCTGCAAGAAGATTTAAAAAACTCAGCCCAGCAGGCCCAGCAGAGTTGCTTGCAGCAGCAATTAATGCATCATCACTTACAACAACAGCACCAACAGCAACAGCATCAACAGCAACAGCATCAACAGCAACAGCAAGCTCACTCACAGGTTCAAGGGCAGATGGCTTTACTACAGCAGAGTGCATCTCTTCTCCAGCAGGCTGAAAAAAAGCAGAAATATTCCTCCTCAAAAGAGGAAAAAGATAAAGAAATACAAAAAGAGAAAGATGTAACTGAGAAAAGTGAGGACAATATAAACAAAGATTCCACTGAAAGCAAACCAAAAGAAAAAAAGGACATTCAGAACATTTCACTAAACATGAACCAAGATACTGGAATGCTTCCACCTAGGATTGCTTCAGATGCTCGAGGAAATGCAACTAAAGCCTTGCTGGAAAACTTTGGATTTGAATTAGTTATTCAGTACAATGAAAATAAACAGAAAGCTCAGAAAAAGACAAGTGGACCTACAGGATCAGGTGGTTCATGTGGAATAATGAAGGTTGTAGATCCCATTGAGGGATTAGAGAAACTGGAATGTGAAGCCTGTGGCAAGCTGTTTTCAAACATACTGATTCTAAAGAGTCACCAGGAGCATATCCACCAGGCTTTTTTCCCTTTTAGATCCTTGGAGAGATTTGCTAAGGAATACAGAGAGCATTATGATAAACTCTATCCACTAAGACCTCCAACACCAGAAGCTAGTCCTGCTCCTGCCCCACCTCCTCCTCCACCTCCACCTCCGCCACCACCCCAAAGAGCTCCAACACCAAATATTCCAGTCTCTGCAGCCTCACTCACGCCTCCCACTGTACCTCCTCCACAACCCCCAGTTCCAATGACACAAATACCCATGCCAATGGATTTACCCTTGTTCTCTCCACTTATGATGCAGCCCATGTCTTTGCAGTCCCTGCCCACTCAGTTGCCTCCTCAGTTACCTTCTGTTGAGCCAAGCTTGGCATCAGACTTGGCCCAACTCTATCAACAACAGCTTACACCTGCCATGTTACAGCAACAGAACAAGAGGCCACGGACTCGCATCACTGATGACCAGCTTAGAGTTCTGCGACAGTACTTTGATATAAACAACTCACCAAATGAAGAACAAATTAAAGAAATGGCAGATAAGTCTGGGCTGCCACAAAAAGTGATAAAGCACTGGTTCAGAAATACACTCTTTAAAGAACGTCAGCGCAACAAGGACTCTCCTTACAATTTCAATAATCCTCCAACAACAACTCTAGAAGAAACAAAAATTGATTCAAAACCTCCTTCCCCTGAACCTCAGAAACATGAACTCTATGGAAGTAAGAGATCATCTAGGACCCGGTTTACTGACTACCAGCTAAGAGTCCTACAAGACTTCTTTGATGCAAATGCTTATCCGAAAGATGATGAATTTGAACAGCTATCCAACCTTTTGAGCCTTCCCACCCGTGTTATTGTTGTATGGTTCCAAAATGCTCGACAAAAGGCAAGAAAGAATTATGAAAATCAGGGTGATGGAGCCAAAGATGGAGAAAGGCGAGAACTGTCAAATGACCGATATATTCGTACATCAAATCTAAACTACCAGTGCAAGAAATGCAGTCTGGTTTTCCAGCGTATCTTTGACCTGATAAAACACCAGAAAAAGCTGTGTTATAAAGACGAAGATGAGGATGGGCAGTATGACAGCCAAAATGAGGATTCGTTGGATTTTTCCCATGACAGCTATACTCCCTCTGGGTCATCCTGTCACACACCAATGCCCTCCTCTTCAAGTCTTTGCCCTCTTCCTCCATCAACATCAGCATTTTCACAACTCTCATCGGCTGAGAAAGAGGAAGCATCACCAGCAACCACCTCAAACCCCTATGATGAAAATCCCAAACAGCTGCCAGAAATTTCTAGTGATCCACGAGATACTCAAACTTCTATAAAGCAGGAAATCATACTCCAAAACCAGTCTGAGCCCCAACATACTAGATCTCAGAGAGAGGAAAAGATGCATGTCTCTAAGGCTGTCAAGCATTCATCATTGTCTCAGCAACAGCAGCAGTGTGGCCCATCATCTTCTCAGACAACCCAGGCATCCTCACAAAGCTCCCACTTGGGCCTCAGTCCACACCTATCCTCTGCTACACAGCAGCTGGCACAACAGATGATTCCATACCAGTGTGAGCAGTGCAAGATTGGCTTTCCATCCTTTGAGCACTGGCAAGAACACCAGCAACTGCACTTTCTCTCTGTGCAAAATCAGTTCATCCATCCTCAATTCCTTGATCGTCCAATTGACATGTCCTTTATGCTGTTTGATCCCAGCAATCCTTTACTGGCAACCCAGCTTCTCTCCAGTGCAATGCCTCAGATACCCAGCAGTTCTGCCACCTCTCCGTCCACTCCAACCTCCACCATGAACTCCCTGAAAAGAAAGCTTGAAGAAAAGGCTAGTACTAGCCCTGGAGAGAATGACAGTGCAAATAGTGGAGAGGAACCACAGAGAGACAAGCGGCTCAGAACCACCATTACACCTGAGCAACTAGAGATCCTTTATCAGAAGTATTTATTAGACTCAAACCCCACTCGTAAAATGCTTGATCACATTGCTCATGAGGTGGGATTAAAAAAGAGAGTTGTGCAAGTGTGGTTCCAAAATACTAGAGCAAGAGAGAGAAAAGGCCAGTTCAGGGCTGTAGGTCCAGCCCAAGCTCATCGTAGGTGCCCCTTTTGCCGAGCTTTATTCAAGGCAAAAACGGCCCTGGAGGCACACATTAGATCTCGTCACTGGCATGAAGCCAAACGTGCTGGATACAATTTAACTCTCACTGGTTTGTTACCTGAGCAGGAGAGCATGCAAATCAAAATGGATGTTTTGGATACATCAGGCTACTCCCAACTAGCCTCAACAGTGAACAGTGATGGACAAAGCTCCTCTATGTCTCCACTAAATAAAAGCATGGATCTGTCTCCCAGGGGTCTGCTGAGCCCTTCATCCATCAAGGTTGAAGGAATGGAAGACTTTGAGGGTGCAACAATGTCTTCTGTGAACCTTAGCTTTGATCAAAACAAACTGGATAATGATGACTGTTCGTCTGTGAACACAGCAATCACAGACACAACTACAGGAGATGAGGCCAATGCAGATAATGACAGTGCTGATGCAAAGCCCAGCCAAAATAGTGGTGATTACCTACCCAAGTCTGGAAGTACAGCCACTATGCTCGAAAATGATGACCAAATGTCATCAGGGTTAGTAAGCCCTGCAACAAGCTATTATGCTAAGGACTATGAAAATGAAAATATGATTGACCACAGTGAGACATCCAGCCTGGCTGATCCCTGCTCACCAAGCCCTGGAGCCTCAGGTACCAGGAGCATTGACAGTGGAGACAGACCAGGCCAAAAGCGTTTCCGGACCCAAATGACGAACCTCCAGCTGAAAGTGTTAAAGTCTTGCTTTAATGACTACAGAACGCCTACTATGCTGGAGTGTGAAGTACTTGGCAATGAAATTGGACTTCCAAAGAGAGTGGTTCAAGTGTGGTTTCAAAATGCTCGTGCCAAGGAGAAAAAGGCAAAACTGAATATGGCTAAGCACTTTGGAATAAACCAGACATCTTACGAGGGGCCAAAGACTGAATGCACATTGTGTGCCGTTAAGTACAGTGCTCGCCTTTCTGTTCGTGATCATATATTCTCTCAACAACACATATCCAAGGTGAAAGATACAATTGGGAGCCAGATTGATAAAGAAAAAGAATATTTTGACCCAGCTACTGTTCGCCAGCTCATGGCTCAGCAAGAGATGGATCGCATTAAAAAGGCCAATGAAGTTTTGGGTCTGGCACAACAGCAGGCCATGCAGCAGCAGGGGATGTTTGATAATCCTGCTATGCAGGCTTTGAATCTCCAGTCAGCCTACCCAAATCTGCAAGGCATCCCACCTGTACTTTTGCCAGGGGTTGGTAGCCCTTCTCTATCCAGCTTTAACTCATCTAATTCAGGTATGTAATTGTTTCAAACTGACTGAATACCAGACTTTACATGCTATACAAAGAAACTTGAAACTAATAATAGACATCTCTTAGAAATATTAAATTTTCTTGCCGTTCTATCAGTTGCATGAATTTGCACACTGTACATAGTGTAGTCTTTTATATATTGATCTTTTACTATTCTTGATTTGCTGAAGAGGTTTACACTCTTGTTACAAGAAATTAGCTAACTTGACTTTCATTTATAAAAGTTAAATGAGCCATTGCCATTCATATATCAGCAATCTTCTTTATTCTTCTGTGTACTGAATAATATTACTTGTTTTTTCTCTTTGCAATTGTTAATGCTACTTTTTGTGGGTTTAACGCTTCTTGTTTTTTCTGACAAACTTTCAGCTTTAACTCCTCCAAAATCCTCGACCCTCCTGAATATGACGGGTGCCAGTGTTCCCTCACCAAGCCTGCCCACTTCTGGACTGCCTAATAAACCTCCCTCTTCGGCATCTCTTGCAGCATCCAGCCCTGCCCAGACCAACACATCTGCTTCTCACTCCAGCCCTACGCCCACATCGAGCTCCACTTCTTCCACTACCCCATCAGGCTTACGACCTGGACCCCACAAGGAACGTGATGTTGAAAGTTTAAGAGAGAAGGAGAAGGATAAACCCAAGGAAAAGACAGAGAAACCCTCTACTCCATCTTCAACTGGAAGCACCCCAGCCCCTTCCACTTCTGCTGCAAGTGCCAAGAAGGAGAAACCAGACACAGCTGTCCCTTCCACCTCCATGCCAACACCTGGTATGGAGTATGTGGTAGATCCTGCCCAGCTTCAAGCTCTGCAGGCCGCTTTGGCATCAGACCCCACAGCTCTCCTTACAAACCAGTTTTTACCTTATTTCATGCCAGGCTTTTCCCCTTATTACTCTCCACAGATCCCTGGGGCTCTCCAGGGGGGGTATCTGCAACCAATGTATGGTATGGAAAGTCTTTTCCCATATAACCCAGCATTGTCCCAAGCACTCATGGGTCTTTCTCCAGGTTCACTATTGCAGCATTACCAGCAATATCAGCAAAGCTTACAGGAGGCACTACAGCAGCAGCAGCGGCAGCTTCAACAGATCCAGCAACCCAAGGCAAGCCAAACTGCAGCGCCTACTCAAAACTTAGGGGATCGTAAAGAGGCTGCCAAAGATTCAGTCAAAACAGAGGAGCAAAAGAGCAACCCCCACAATGAAACCCCCATGTCCTCCTCCTCCCATAACAAAGTATCTTCTGAGCAGAACGAGATAGATGACAAAGCTATGGACCTTCATCTAGACCAGTACATTGTCCCCAAGGTGCAGAGTAAACTTGCCTGTCGCAAGTGTCAAGCTGTTTTCACCAAGGAAGAAGCAGCTATTACCCACATTAAATCTAACTGTTTCTTTGGTCAATCTGTGGCAAATCTGCAAGAGGTGTTGCTGCGTGTCCCCGGTGGCGTAGGTGTAGGGGGCGGAAGTCTCTATGACTGCTTGGCTTGTGACACTACGTTGGATGGAGAGAAAGCACTCAGTCAACACCTGGAATCGGCATTGCACAAACACAGAACAATCAAGCGATCAGTCAGAAATGCCAAAGAGCACGCTACTAGTTTATTACCTCACTCTTCAGCCTGCTTCCCCAGTCCTAACACCGCATCTACCTCGCAGTCTGCCACTCATCCCATCAGCAGCCCATCTCCCTTGCCAACAACATCAGCCACCATGCCATCCTCTGCTGTCTCCACTTCCCTGTGCTCTTCCTCTAAGGCCCAACTCAATACTGCAGCTGTCGGCAAACCCTGGCCCCAGGTCCCCTTCTCCAGAGCTTCAGCTGGAAAGCCCAGTGCTAGTCCCTCCTCTTCTTTTCCTCCAGTGTCCTCACCCTCAACGGTTACCTCAAGTTCATTGAGCACCTCAGGAGTTCAGACCTCGATACCAACAGACGTCTTTACCGACGAGTCTGACTCTGACAGCAGTCAGAAGTCAGCAGATAGGCAGGGCAGGGCAACAGAGGAGCCGCAGCAGCCTACCTATGTCAAAGACAGTAATAGTTGTAGTAGTAACCTGGCTAGTGTAGGAACAGACTCCATCAGATTGTAAAAGAGCTTTCAGTGATGGACAATATTTAAAAAAATACCAAGAAAATGACAAAAAAATACAAAAAATCATAAAAAGCAGCAATGTTAAAAATACATTAAAAGTATACAAACCAGTTTCAGAAAAAGATGTGTAAAGACTAACTGCAATTCCAAAGCTTGTAACCAAAAATTAAATGTTAGTGGATTGTTTTCCCATATCAACATGCTGGTTTTTATTTTTTTATTTTTTTCATTTTCTTTATGTTTAACCCAACTGAAATCCAGGCATACCAAGGTGTGAGGACAAGACAGATCAAAGGTCATAGCAGTTATATTTTATGTAATAGTGGAAAAATGCTGTACTGTATGGCAATGGACTGCCTCAAAGTTGGCAAATGGCCCAATAGCCCTTTTTTAAGGAATGCAAGTAAGTAACCCAATACTTTCTACTTAAGAGCACAGTCACTAAAAGCCAGTATGTACTGTATGGGAGAATAGTCTGTTCAGTTCAGTTTTCTTGCTACTTAAGCATTCAGATACCAATGGCTTGCAAAAGTAAAAGAATAATGTAATGTCTATTTTATTCTCAGGTCAACAGCTCAAAGATGTTTTTTTTTTTTTTTTTTTTTTCTGTTACAGAGACTCACGTTTCACTTTTTTTCCAATAAGATGATTTTTTTTTTCCCTTCCTTAACTTGATTTAACAGCAAAGTTTTATGTTAAATTTAATTTAACAAGGCATTTCTTCTGGGCATTTTAAAGGATTGATGATTAACATTTCTAATTTTAAAATCCTCATAAAGTGAGGAATTCCCATTATATCCAGATAAGCATTGCAGACATAGTAATGGGCAATTTGAAAGGACTTTTGATAAAAAAAATAAATAAATAAAATAAAACCTTCTGTATTTATGATAGATATGAGCATTTTTGGTGTTGAGTAGATTGTTGCATTGGAAATGAATTTCAACAGTATGGTAGGTTGGGGAAAAAACTTTGTGTACATTTAACTTTTGTATTGTCTAATTTTAAGACACTTCATTTGATGTTGACTTGGTCATTCCAATAGTCTAGGTTAATGAGAGGTAATTTATCTAAACATTGTTTCTGTCTTATCAAACTCTTGTGAAACATTCTCCCAAATGCCCCTCTTGACAAGGCAGGATCCTCTTTAGGATCAAAATTTATTTAATTTTGTGATGTGGTTGGTATTGTTCAAACCAAATGATCCTGGGTGAAATACTGAGAGATTTATTTTTAATTTAATTTTTGTGTTAACTTTGTGCACTTGTCAGACTCCTAATTGTCATTCTTGTTTCTTTCTTCGCACTTATTTTCTCTCCTCCCTGTGTTTGTAGTCATGTATACTACAAAGCAGGTATATTGTTCTTCATGTTGAGTGGCTACATTGTTTTTTTTGTTTGTTTTGTCAGTTTTGTTTTCATAAATGAAAAAAAGATTACTACTAATAATTCTCACGCTTTAAGACAAAAGAAAATCCAAAGACTAAACACTTTCACCATTGGTGCATAAAGATGAGAAAAGAGGCTTCTTTATACTTGAGAATTTGTTGCTGTTTTTTGAGGAAAGAACACAAAGTTTTAAAAGTTAAAGGAGTACGTATCCAAGTTGCCATTTCTGCTTGTTCGCAAGCAAGCGGGTAGCTTTTTTACGTAAATAACCAAAAACCAAAAAGGGCCCTTGTCCTTGCATTGTGGAGTAGCACCGTTACAGAGCCATTGCAGTTTGTAAGATAGAGGTTATTGATTTTTGTTTGACTTTTGTCACATTTAAATGTCCATTTTTTTTAAAGAAAATGTATAAGGTCTGGTCTTCAAGGACATACGTTTTGCTGCTAATGTAGATTTTTGAAAAAACAAAAATGAAAAAAATTAATACCTAGATGCATGCTCATTTTGCTTTTGGCTAAGCTTTAACTAAAACAAACAATAAACCAATTTCTTGCCTCTGCAACACTTTTTCTTTTTTTTTTTTTCTTGTTGCAAAAACGGAACTTTGAAGACTGTGAATATTTGTTCCAAAGGACATTTTGCAGAGTTTCTTTTTGAACAGACCAATGTTTAAAGCCAATGATCTATAACGTTTGTAAAGAACAGTGCATTCCAAATATCACTATGGATTTTTCTTAAGCAAGGACTGATCAATCTAATTTCATTTGATTGTTTTTATTTTCACAATCTATTTTCTCTCATTTTTTAAAATGACTGTAAACTGTTGTGTATATTTTTTGCATAGTTGGTTGCTGAACACAGTGACCTCTGTATGTCATTTTGTGCTGGCATGGAACATGGCTGAAAATCCCTCCATCCAATCAAGGTTGTTGCTTACTTGTTAAGCAAGTAACAGTGGTTACCAAAAAATGTATATAATACATCTGGTACTGATGTGTCTCATGTTTTGATTTTTTTTCTACATTATTGCCATTCAACCTCCCCCTAGTCTCAGAGGGAATCAATGGCTTTTTGCTGAGCTCTTGTCACCCTTTCCCATGTGGTCTAATAGTGACTTGTTTCATGTTTGTGCAGGGTACCACTTCCACTCTTAGATTACAGGTTTTTAAGGGCATCTTCAGTCCAAAGCATTATTTCTGCTGAAGAGTTGGAAGTTTATTTCATTTTATTGAAGATGTCCCTTGCTTTCAAACACTTCGGATGCTCTCATATCCAAAGAAGTCATCAAATTAATTTTGCTGGAAAGGAAATGGTTGTTTATAGGTGCCCGCATCTTCTCATTTGATGATGTGAAACACAAGATTTTCTAGACCAAAACCAAGGTGTCTTTAAATTTTTTGAGTAAAAAACTTTTGGTCAATATTAACCCTAATGAATACAAGGCACAATCTCTAAAGTGTTTAAAAAAGTGCTACTTCTGGCAGAAAAATGTGACTTGGTGTTAATACCTTGCTGTGCTGTTGATGTCAGTAGCTCTAGTCTTCAAGCTTGAAAATTCTCAAATCCAGTTCCTTGGAATACTGTTAATGTGTACCTTAAGTTATCCAGTTTACTGTCTCAACTATGTTTTGTTTTCATATTTTATTTTTTAAAGATTGTTAAATATATATTGTTGTTTTCTTTTGTTTGCAATTTGCTTTAATTTCTGTATATTACTTTTAATCATAAATTAACACTAGCTTTAATTTGAATTGCTGAAATTAAGGAAAACAAACTAAAATGACCTGGCCACTTTATGGTGTGACAATGTTCTTTATATTCACTGTTTCAATGTTATTGTTTGTTCTCTGTTTACTCAAAGTGTAATCATGTGGGCTCTCTTGTGGACCACAAAGTTGAGGTCTCCACAATAAATTGATGCTAGTATGGCTGTGTTTTGTGTGCCTGTGTGTATCTGCGTGTATTTCAGAAGAGCCAGCATCAATTCACCTTTTTTGTCTTGTTTGCCTTTTCAATTTTTCATGTGTTACACACCAAATAAACAGAACCACAAAGCTGGATTGTGATAAAATTCTAAACAAATCAAACTGAAACATTATAGCTCTTAACGAGAACTATGAAACCGAAGCACTGAGCAGTTTTTAACATTGATTGAATACGTTAATGTGGCCAAAGCTTTTATGCAGTTGTGACAAAAAGAGCGACAATTTCTGCCCCATACAAGTGCATATTTTATAGTGGCTACAATAAAATATATGAGTTACACATTGGGATACATTTAATGGACACTTGCAAACGAAAGACAAAGACAAGATTTTGCTGTAGAGGTCATTTTTTTGCCCACTGTGAAACATGTACCTGTATACAAACATAGATATATTTAAAGACTTTTTTTTTCTCTTTTTTTTTTTTGTCTTTGAGATGAAGAAAGAATGAAAATGAATAAAACAGACTCTGGGAAGCTTTGGAGACCTCGTTAGGAGGACACGAGAGGCTGCGGGCACACCAAAACTGGGCATGGGAGCCAAAGGCAGGCTCAAAACAGCTTTAAAAACCACCTCTTTATTTGATTACTGACATCTCTGTAATGGGAATGGACTCTGGAACCAATGGACTCGTGTGACAGAGGGAAGTCTTTAAATGAAACTGAACTTTAAGTGGCTCCAGCTGCCTCTAACCTCCCCCACCCCCTCCCTCCATCTGTTCTTTCTTTCTCTAGCTCTGCCTCAGCTTCTGCTCTTTGATGGACATTTTTCAGATTTCAGGACAGAATGGACAGAGATGCTTGATTCATTTCTTCCTCTTCATGTTGCTACCCGTTTAATTTTCTTGTGCTTGTCTCTGGCTGACAAGTACAGCTCTCCAGTCAAATGGCGACTCGCCCCTCTCTGTGTTGGTTACATAATCTAAATAGGGAAATTATTAACATAGAGAGGGGACGAGTTCTTAGAGCTGTCTTTCTTAGAGGCAGACACTAAAAAAAAGCATAATAACCAAAATTACCAACCAAACTAACAACCAAACAACCATTTGCTCCAGCTTCAAAGATGAACTGTTACCTGGAGCGCTCTGTTCTTTTTGTGACTTCTGGTGCCACAATGTTTTTTTATGCTTTTAGTTTCTCTTTCCTTTAATTACTCCTCCTTTGAGCCTCATAAGCATGGCTCTGTGGCTCCAGGAAGCCCATCAGAGGGTAGAAAAAAACAGCCTTGCAATGTACAAAAAAGAGCAAGTTAAACCAAAAATGTTGTTCTTGATGTCTTTTCTATACTGTAGTCTTGTTAGTTTTTTTTTTTTTTCTTTTTTTGTTACTGTAATTATATGAAGATTTCCAGACTGTACCAAATTACATGGAAACTAACATACATACAACCACATGGAACTTCAGACTTTTAAAGAAACTTTTGTCACAAAACCTTGTTGTCCTAGTTAAGTTGATTGTAGATGGTAATTGAATATACTCCTTTGAAAATATTTCATCAAGTATGTTTCTTGCTCATTGTGATACATTAAAAAAGTATGAGCATAAACTGCACTGTTTGGACTTGTTTTTGAGTGTTGCGAGAGTGGAACACTCTCGCAACACGTGTTTTAACTCTTCAACCAGAGGCATCAGATGTTTGGCCCAAGGCCCATTTATGGCCTGAGAATAATTTTGTACTGCTGCAATTCATAAACTATACAGGCCTGACCCTGTATTTGGTTAATACAGATACAGATTTTAAAAACGTACTGAGAAATTTAACGTATTCAAATATAAAATCACTATCAGAAATGTTAAAACGGTCAATCCAATGTGCTTAGGATATTGGATGCCCTTCTTTTGGTAAGCAAACAAAAGAAAGGCATTATAATTCAGATTTATAATGATTTACTCATCCTATTAATAAAAAATCTGACTGCTGTGTTTCACAAAAATATTTGTATTTCCCCTTTGCTGCACAATGAAGGCTGTCTCTATTCTATTCTATTATTGAAGAAGTAAAAATTAAACATTTAACTGAAAATCTGGTTTGGGATTTTTATAAAAAATATCTAACCAAAATATTATTAGGCTCATGAGTTCTAACTTGATCATTTTGGCTCATTTGAATTTATTAATTTTAATTAACATGTGCTCATGTAAACGAACAGTATTGGGTCTCCCAGAGCATCAGTGTTATTTAAATAATTTAATCCTGCCCTTTATGACTACAAATCTAACCTGAGAATGTTTGCTGGCCTTTGTCGTTTATTATACTAAGACAGAATGAAGTTTTTGTAAGAAAATTTACTAACAACTTGTAGCCAAGCACAGAATAGAACAGAGTGTTTTATCTAGCGAGTCCATGTCATATTGGCTCTTTGTGCCCTGCTATTTAATGTTCGTTTTGAGAATAACAGAACAGATTGTTTACACTTGCAAGCATGCTTATAGGATGTCTGTCTGTGTAACTTGGATTTTTGTGGCATCTGAGCTAGAACCTGAATCGAAAGAAGTAGAAGCAAAGTGGTACTGCTTTGGCAGCAGAAGACGTGACTCATACTGACTGGTTAGTGTTTATTCAGACTTTCCTTTAATGTTCCCTCCAAACTTAACAGCATAATGTGTTGGGATACTTACACCAAGACAAACAAGCAAGTGAACAAAAAAAATCTGCTATGCTTGGATCCTATTGAAAAAGGAATATAACCTCTGCCTACATAACTCTGCACTATCAATGACAAGATTATGACATCTTGCAACATTTTCCATGTATGGAGGAGCATTTTCAGCACCTGATGCAAAATACAAAGAAATGTGTTTTCACACACTTACCTTTGTCTAAGATTAAAAAACTTTTACAGATGTTTTCCCCCCTGCTGATTTATATTTGTGTTGTGGAAAAAAAACAGCAAGGTCAAAAACTTGAACAAACTGTGTCCGAACTCAAGCGTTGCATTCTTTTTAGGACCCAGCCTATAAACATTGAGCTGTAAAGTTTAAATTGGATATTGTGACAGAACTTTGGTTTACATGACAAAATCTGGATTTCGAAGAACATCCCTCAAAAGGCAATATTGACATTCACGCTTACTAAAACAATGAAAAATGTTCACATGTTGCTGACCAGTGCTTGATTAAATGTGGATTTAGATGAAAAAGAATTATGATCTGCCCATGCAGCTTGTTTCAAAGGACTGATGCTGATATGTAAGTGGTCAGCCTTAGCTTCTGTTACACTTAACTTGTAGTTAGAGCTGTTTGTGCATATTAAGTTTCACTTTTTAAAGTATAATGAATTTGAGTTATTTTTATTAATATGTAGTGCGATCTTGTTAGATCCCTTCATCACCTGAAATGCTTTCAGCAAATGTGTGACATTAACACCAGCAGTAAGAATTATTAGTGGGCCAGCCTAATATGTACATGTTAAGCAACAACTGTGAACTTCTTAATAAGAAGTGGCAGTGTGTTGCTAATGTAATCAAAACCACTAACAACTTTGCTTGATGAAGCATCCTAAAATTAGATGCTTTTTGATATTCTTAGACATTCTTTAAGTGTTGATCTTGAAGAAACCACACACCTATTAACACTTAATTAAAGCTTTTAATAATGTGTAGCTACTTAAAAATGTCCGCTTGTTTTAGGAACAAAAAGTCACAGTTACTTGAGTTCTTAAATTCTAATGTTTTGTTATTTTGTTTTGTTTGTTTTTTTTTTTTTTGTTTGGTTTTTTAGAAATTTTAACTTTAATATTTTTAAATGCTCATGAGTTGATTAAACTGCAATATAGTTGAATTGATATGGTCTCTTAATGTTTGTTGAAATCCCACCAATTTGCCAGGGTATTAAAAAAACATTAAAATTGTGCTTTGAGATTGCAGAAAGAAATGAACATCTTGTTGCAAGCAACAGGCAAGATTCACTGGCCATGTTGAGCCAATTAACACGCAAGGGCACATCCCGAATGAATTAAAACACCCTAATCCGATCAGTGTGAAAGGCAAGGCCATTTCCTTCACAGGCCTGGACCAGATGGCACTCACACTTGGAGGCTTCACTGAAACAGGCCAGGCTCAGTCACACAGTGTGAAATTGGGTTAACGCCTGCGTTTAACATAGGCCCTCGGCAATGTGAGGTCTGAAGCCCATTTTCCCCAGGCCTCAAGGTACAGAGTCCACCTTGCCAATTGTTGGCCCCTATTTAATTATTATTCTCAATGCACATCACTAACTTAGCCATTACAGCCAAAGGTGCTGCTTACAGCTTCCTATTGCCATACACCACATATGTAAGAGTCAAGGCCCGCGGGCCACATCCGGCCCCCGAGAAGTTTTTTTACGGCCCCTGGGATGATCTTGATTTATTATTAGAACCGGCCCGCAGACCGCAGCAAGCCGGCACCCCGTCTGAAAAAAAAATATCTTCCTTATTTGAACTGTAAGTAGTTCTTTAAATGTTCTGTGAGATGATGTACTTACCCATGTATCCATAACAACCGGAACGTTCAATATCCACCAAGTTATTGCCGAAATATACCGTCTATTAAACGAGTGCCCCCCCGATTAATTACACTCTCTGCAGCTGCAGCTGCGAAGTTACCGTATTAACCCGATACTTGCTGGAAAGTGCAACGTCTCCCCTTTCAGAAACCTTTGGAATTTTTCCACTTAGCGCTACGTGTGGCGGAATTACGGTACTGCAAATTTAGATGTGTCGCCGGCGACACGTCCGGTCTAGAAGGGTTATTAGCACAGCAGTCATCAGCATAACTGTAAAATTAACTTTCAGATACCCTTCAAAAATGGCAAAAAGGAAGGTGGACATTGAGAACCGGGGGTTTCAAACAAGGTTTAGAGTTTATATTTAGAGTTTTTACTCAGTTCAAGTTTAAAAGTTAAAGTTTAATATTTGTTTTCACTGCATGTTACTTCTCCTTGATGAAAGTGTTGTTTTTGATTAATAGAGTTTTGCACTTTATTTTATTGTATTTCAATCCAATTATATTTTAAAAATATTTCAGTTGTGTCTGTTGAAAATAAAAGATTACTGACAGAGCCATAAGAAAATATTGCTTTATTTATCTGATCATATTGGAATATATTTGTTAGGTTTTCAGTAGGTTCAATTAGGTTCACTAGACTATATGCGTCATTTAAAAAAATTTAACTGAACATTCGATCAGTCCGGCCCTCGGCTTGTAGCTAAATTTTTTATTTGGCCCTCCGTCCATTTGACTTTGACACCCCTGCCATACACCTTCTTCGACAAGTCAATATTTGACAGTACACAATGAGGCTACTATAATTCACCTATTTGTTATACTTTCCATCCACTCACTACAATTCACAAATGGTAAGCACAAATTATTTTCATTAGATGGAAAAAATTTTAAATTTAGCTTAGTTGCCTCCCATTTCTCTTGAACATTTCTGTAGTGAGTTTGATGTATAGTACATAATTTCTAATGAATTCTGTTTCCACACAAGGTCTCAGAACTCACGTGTAATTCAGATAAACTAAGACATTAGGTCAAAGAAATGTATTTTAGAAGCTAAGAAAAAAATGGTCTATGATCAAATAGTACAAAAAAAATCTACTGTAAAGTGACTTTGATACATTTAAAACACTCACAATTCTTCCCAAGATTGACGGTTAGCATTAACAGCTGGTAGAAAATGTTTTTGGTCTAAAAATATATTCAATAGCAGAGTACCCACATGGAGCTCACTCTTTAATAGTAAATTCTTTGCAATCAAGAGAATTTAGGAGTTTACCTGTTTTTATTCAAACTGTTTCAGTTCAGTTTATAGGTTTTTAAATAGCATAATTAATGAGCTTCTCAAATTTTCCTCATCATTACACAGTATTGACCACAATCTTTCAAAATGTTGCACGGCCTATAAAAAGTATCGACTCCCTCAGATTCTTTACGCTTTTATTTAAAGAAAAATATTAAAAACAAAATTTTAAAGCTGGGTATGCAACTTTTATTTATTTATTTATTTTTATTTTTATTTTTTTACATATTTGTTAAAACTGTTACTATAAAATAAGAAATCATTGGTGAGGAGACTGAGTTCCTCCACCACCCCCCAGTGCAACTACTACAATTTGAAGAAATGCACCTCTCCTGGTCAAAAAGAAGTCTGAGCCAGTTTCAGTGCTGTCAATCAACACTGGGTATGCGCTTCACAATGTACTAATGGCAGAGAAACAACTTCCTGTTACAGGAAAACCATTTATCTGCCATCATCAATGGCAATGCTAACTATCCTGAGCATTCATGTTAGACTCTACTGTCACATAGATTGAAATTATTTCACTGCCCTGCTATCAGCCAGGCTTTGTTGCACTATCCTAAAGATGCCACACTATGTTATCACATTATATCATAGACTCTAATTGTATTCTATATGCAAGGTTTTGAGGTTTTACAATGCAGAGGTTTAACTTTTTACTTTGTAGGAATAGTAGCTTCTGGCCTTTCCCAGATTTCCTCAGTATCAGTTTTCAATTACTGCAGGTGGTAAATTGTATAAATGTCTCAACAAAAACACTTTGAAACTATTGGAGCCTTGTCTTAAACAAAAACTGTTTTAATTTGCATTTGGTACAATAAAGGAAGAAAACAAGGAGCAAAGGCTTTGCAGACCACCTGAAAACCACCACACATTTGTTCATCCAAATTTTCTAAAGAACATCCAGTCTCCATTATAATTAAGAAAGGGCAATTCCTCAGTTAATGAGACCTTTAAAAAAACCACTAGCACTAATTCAAATGTCATATTTAAATTATACATCATGCTGAAGAATTAGGGGGGAAAGTTTTAGGCATGCACAGCAGGCAAATGCAACCCAAATCTGACTTTTTTTTTTTTGACCAAATGTGACCCATATCCGACTTTTTCGCAGCAGCCTGAACAACCCAATTACGATCTTTTAAATGCGCCGCCCCCCCACCCCAAACATGCATCATAATTATGCACCAGAAGAAGCAAATCCCATAAATTCACATGTTAACAATGGCAGAAAATTTTACATATGAAATTATGAAAGTAATCCGTGTAATTAAATCGCATCAGTTCACAATACCATCATTCTTGTTTCTAACTACACAGCCAAACAGGCTTCTCTAAAGGAGCTGCGATCAATATTCCACAAAAGGCCATAGCTATGAGTTGAATGTTCTTTTTATTAACTTCCTTCATTTTGTTTTGATCTTGTAACAATAATGTCAGCTTTAAATAACTTTAAAGTCAATCCATATTCAGAAACATTCATTATTACTTCTGTAAACTGTGCGTTGCGTGCCATTTAAGTTCTTCTTCTGTGCATGTGTGTCGCTTTGGGGTTGCAAAGTTCTTTTCATCCTTGTAGGTGTATAAATGTGCTCAGTCAGCAATGTTGATATTTTTCTTTAACTAGTCCGCTTTCACTGACCTGTTTGTGCATCAGTGGACAACGTGAATACTGTTGAGGAGTGCCTTAAACATTGTAAGGAATTATGTACATTTGTGCGATTCATCACAAAATTCCTACAAGGATTGGAAAATGTCTTTTTCATGCTCAGTCAATGTTATCTTCTTTGTCGAACCATTAGATTGATACACATTCTTCTCTACCATGTTTTCTGCCAGTATGTTTTCATATGTCAGAGAGCAACATATATATGCAGGGTCTGACGTGTACTAAAGAGAATGTCCTTCAATCACATGACATGACTGTTCAATGTCGGATTAAGCATATGAGAGCTTAAGCTATTCACAACAGAAGTTCAGTTGTATCATTCAGCAGTATAAACGACCATGCAAAAAAAAAAAACTGTTTTTCAGGTAAAATAATTGTTTTTTAGCGAACAAATAAAAAAAATGTTTTTTCCAGCAAAAGATCAGAATTGAGCATCAAGACCTGCACTGTGAACGTAGCTAAAAGCTGCCTATAGGTAGTCAGCCACTGCCTTATAAATGTTATCATGTAAACAGTAAATATTGTGGATCTGCAAGGTGGATTGGTGACTAAGCCAATAAAATACCTTACTAATCAGGACTGCTTTGCACATGAGTAACTTGTGCAAAGCCACTGTCAAAGGTTAAACCCTGACAGGCAGTCTGGAGAATTACCAAAGTAGACCATGAAAAATGGGAATTTCACTGCAGAGCCAGCAAGGTACATAGTCTTTGATACAACTACACCTCATCCTTATTTTCCACCCCCTCATTGCTTTTGTGCCTTGTTGCATTTTCTTCGTTCAGTGTCAAGGAAAAGATAAGCTGTTGTCTTAAAGACAGGTCAAACTCATTCTATGTATATGTTCTATGAGATATTTGAAATATTTTCACATTTCTAAACTTGAGGACAGAATTAAAATTAGACAGATCGAGATTTAAACTTAATTTCATTCCAAACAATTTCTCTTACACACCAAGGGAGTTTAAATCTAGATCGATTTTATTTTAATTCTGTCCTCAAGTTTCGAAATTAGAAAAAAATTCAAATATCTTCACATCATGTTTATACAAGGAAAAATGGCACAATCTGAAGACTGAGGGCTAGGTTCAACAGCTAGGTCCTCTTCCCATGTTTTGCAGCCAGGTGGGATCCATGCTCGGGAAGACGAGGAAGGTGCCTTGGCAGATTCAGAGCCTTGTCAAGGCTCTCCCATCTCCTGAACACAGGATCAGGTGTCGCCACTTTCACAGTGCCTTCTGGTTCTGTTTAATAGGAAATGAAGTACATCAGAAGAACTCTGTTCGAAACTGAGCCGGAATGGGCCCTGACAGGCAGGGATATCAGCCTGTGACGGCAGTCAGTAATTGAATGATCGGCTCCCCCCTTACTCATAATGAAGAGAATATGTGCTGGGAATGTGTTTGTCCTTCTCCATCCTTCATCTGCCCTTTTGCCTTTCCTCACCCCCTTCTCTTTCTTACCCCTTAATAAATCATTTGTGGGAGCAGAAAATGGGGATAATTTTACTTCACTTCAAAGTGCTTCTCATCGTGTCATTTCTGTAACCTCAAAGTGATGATGCATTAAGAAAGGCTTTGGTGAGAGCTGCCTCAAAGTGTTTTCCCTTGAAACAAAGCTGTGCTGATGGTATCGTGAGAGACTGAGCTGAAGTACATGAGAGATCAATTATCACACCTCATTTTGTTCTCATACGCAAAATGATAATGGGTGGACCATGTCCATCCTGAACCATCAGGTGGTGTATCGTCTCTCTGTAAATGTGTTTCACAGATTTTTTTGAAGGGTTCTGCGAAATGTTTTTAACGGCTAAACAGCACAGGGGAAGGAATTTGCCTCCTCCTTGATTTGGCTTCAAATGTCCCTTTGTGGAAAAGATTTATGAGTAATAAAACAAGCTAAATAAAGCTGATACTCGCCATAATTTCTCCACAACACTTGCAAACACTGTTTTCGAATACAGTAGTTTGATTTTACCCCTGTTCCTTGCATATCTGTGCATGTTTCATTGAGCCGTGGTGACATTTGTACCACAAATCAGGCTTTTGCTTAAGTCAAAGGCAATGCAGTAAAGGAAGTGAGAGGCACCACTTTAAGATGCAGCATCAGATTTTGCATTACTATGGGGAAGACATCAAATCTGTGAGGAATTTTTAATACAATAATTGTTTTGAGACTCGCTCTTCTTAATATTTCCTTTGTTTGTTTTTTTTTTGTTTTTTTTTGTTTTTTTAAACCTCAAACAAATGCAGTACTGAGCCTGGAATGCCTGTCAGACTGGGCCCTGACCCTGGGCCAGCTGCTATAATGATGGGAAGATGAAAGAACCAGAGCCATTCCCAGGCTGCCCTGTTAGGGGGTGCAAGCCTGTGAAATGGAGAGATAATGGAGACCAGGTGTGCTGTGGATGCAGGAGACACCGCTCAGTCAGTATGAGAGCTCCTCTCAGTGAGAGGGAGGGTAAACTACCCCTGCTGGAAATTAGTCAGACCCTAATCCTCTTTTTGGTTTGAGACTGGAAACATAAATACACTGTAAATGTTTGATAATCTCCATGGAAGTAAACACTGTCATCAGGCAACACTGCATTTCATTAATGCATGAAAACTGTTTTATTCATAAATAAAAGATACCATGGACATTTTCAAAATTTTATGCCTGTGTCAGTCATAAACATGGTAGTTTTAATATGTTTGAACAATTACCTCTTGTGTTCACCATTAATTTAAAGTATTGAAAACGTTAGCAAAAGGTCAAGGCGGATCAGCAACAAAAGTGTTTCTAATTGGACCAGACAGGCTTGCTAAGCTCGTCTGTAATTACAATCTAATTAGCAGCTAACTGAATCCAACATGCAATTTAACATAAAAAATTAACTCTTCACAAGAAGCCCCTATCAGAGTAAAGATTGCGGCAGATCTTACGGGAGAATAGTTCACCCTGCTTCTGTTCTTGACAAGAGGTCAACAAACCATTGACCTGTCACCTGAGTGTTGAATGGCTAAACAGAGACAAGGTAATATAAGTCTTCATTTGCTCCTTCCACACAACAGCTTTCTTTAAGATAACTATAAAACATCAGTTACATATAAGTGGAAATACTGTGATCAGCATGCATTGTCTTCTTGGGATTAGTTCATAATTAAATCTAAAAAGCCCCTAAAGAGTCTTCTTTTAAAATGACTGAGTCACCCACAAAGAAAGAAGAGGCAGACAGTCATTATATGAGCAAGCATCAAAAGTCAGGACCTGCCAATATGAAGCCACTGCAGAAGGAAATATATATCATATTCTGTTTGGCCAATCAAATTGCCATCACTAAGAAATGTCTAACTCCCTGTGGAGATCATGTGTGTTTTATGTGCTGGAATTCAGTCCTTATCTTTATACATATAGAAGTTTGAGAGCATGCACAAAAGGTTGCGAAATTTAAACAAAAAGCTCCTGTTCTACAGAATGGCAGCTAAAAGCTGGCAAGTCTTGCCTGTGCTTTGTGAATAACATTTATGAGTTAAAGCACAAGTTCTTTTATTTTCTTATTTCCTCTCATTTATCTCAATAAGAGAGAAATTATGTTTGACAAACATAATTCAAATCAAACATGACAACAATGTTACACCTAAAAGAAATAACTATTTGACAACTAAAACAAAATCAAAAGTGATATGTTAATGAGGAAACAGCAAATATATGTACAGAGAACATAAAAAATGTAAAATGATAGAATTGTAAACTTGAAAATAAAAAGTATTCAGCCTTAAAGATAAAACTATATTTGTTTTTTGATTAAACCTATGGAAGTGCCCAAAAACTATATTAAAACTGTATATAATAAGACAGACAAGCTAACATTACATTTTACATTTCATATGCACACAAATAAAGTAATTTAAAAAGTCTGGCGAAGCGAAAGAATTATTTTTAAAAAGCATGAGGTCAAGCATCTGGCTAAAACCTAACTTTTTATTTACCTCAGTTTAGATTTTCATCTCTCAGTTCGGTTTTTATGGTGCATCTTAGCCAAGATCTTACAAAGTCAAAAAATCTTATGTCATGATAAAAGGGTGCATATCTCTAACAACCATCACCTGCTTCTTTTTATCATTCAAATGTCTGTGGTAACAGATTTTATTTCTGATGATATTTTATTTTTCACAAGTGTGAAATGACATTTTTATTTAGCTGAAAATGGTAGCAAAAATATATATCCTCTTTGGCCCTCAAACTTCGCCTCTCCAACTTTGAGCACTTTTCACTTTCTGCTAAGTTAACTGACCACATCATCTTCAGCCACCTAACAATATTTCAGTTGTTCATATTGGCTAAAGTCCTTTTCGGAGCTGAGGTACATAGCTTTTTAGAGTCTTCATATATCCATCTATCCATCCACCTATTCATCCACCCACTTATCCTGTCGGGTTGTGGAAGCAATTTGAGAGGACCCAAACTTTCCTCTCTCCTCTTACTTGGGTCAGCTCCTCCAGGGGAATGCCAAGGTTTATTCCCTACAGCATGTCCTGGGTGTTCCTCTAAGTCTCCTCCCAATTCTACACTTCTCCAGGTCAAGTCCATCTTGGATTTGGACGTACTGATCATCCCAGCTGCTTCAGACTTGACTGCAAACTGTTCCAGCGAAACTTGGAGATCATGATCTGATGAAGCCAACAGATCCACATCATTTGCAAAAAACAGAAAGCCGATCCTGAGGCAACTAAACGGATTCCCATAACACCTTTACTCCCCCTAGAAATTCTGTGAAGAAGGGTTACAATTGGAATTTGTGACAAAGGACAACCTTGGCAGAGTGCAATTCTCACTGGAAAAAAGCCAGATTTACTGCCAAAAATGTGGGCCAAGCACAATAACCGGCTATGCCGGGACCTAACAGCTCAAATCAAGGGGCCTGGTACTCCACACTCCTGAAGATTCACCCTCAGCGCTCACAAAGGTACATGGCCTTCACCAGGCCCATAAAACATGTTAGACTGGTTGGGCAAACTCTCTTGCACCTTCTACGTCTTACTGCAGGTGTAGAGCTGGTACAATTTTTTTAAGGCTACGACGAAAACAACTTAATTTCCTCCTGAATCTGAAGTTTGACTATCTGGTGGCCTGTCCTCTCCTGAACCCCTGAAACACTCAGCACAAGAAATTGTAGAGGCCAAGCCAAAGTCCCCAGACTCCATTTCCAAACTAGAAGACATGCTGGTGGGATTGAGGAGGTCAGTGGGACATCACTGACTCATGATGTCCCAAGTCACAGTGTTCAGCACATCATTTCCATCATACACTATTGGGCTGCACTTTGTCTGATCATTCACCGAAGGCCTGTTTGTGAAGGACGACTCTCCTGGGGGCATGAATCCCCTGACAACTTAGATCCTGGATCATAGGCACACTGAAACCCTCCACCATAATATGTTGGCAGCCCAGGGAGGGGGAAATTAATATCAGCTGGTGAAATAAGATTCACTGGATTGACAAAGCATTTCAGCCATCGACTGGTAGTCACTTGTCAATATTAATTAGAGTTTCAATTATTTCATAATATACACTTCTTATTTATAATCTGTTTTAAAAATTGTTCAATCAAACTTGGCTTGACTGATCTTGACTACAAAAAAAGAGATTTCTAATAAGTGTCACATTTAATGCTTTTGTCATCTTTCCTCCTCATTTTCTGTTTCATACTGGTTTCTTCATGTAGCACCACCCACACAGTAACAGAAGTCAACGTAACATTGTCTGAGCAGTTTGTTGCTCCACAATTCCTCCAGTTGTGAATCATCAGGCAATTAGTCTGCACCACACTGCCTGAAGCACATCCAAAGCTTCAACACAAACTCATGCAAACCCAGGCTATCCTCCGGTTTGCCTTTTTATCAGTCTTACCATCTTCTTTGAAGGAACGTGACACTCTTAACGTATCGAGCCAAGGTCACAGAACAGCCATTTCAAACTGCCGCCTACTGCTGCAGTGTGAAAGTAACAAGGCCACCATTTAAAATACTTCTCTTATCAGATTCATATAACAAATGCTGGGCAATCTTCCCATAACGTACTCTTTCCCTCTCTCCTTCCCTTGATATATTAATTTTTGACCAAATGTCCCCGCTTGACTACTGTAATGAGGTATGATATATTGAGCCTTAGTCGTTGCCATGGAGACAACCATCCCCTCTTACTTGTCATTAGAGCACAAACAAGTGCTGGCATCTAATGTCATCCCAGTCAACATGACGGAGAGCGATGAGAAAGAGAGAGACTGCTGGAGCTCTTTCTCTCTTCCCTCGGATGGAATTGTTTTTGTGTGTCTGCATCATTTGGATTTCAGTTCATACCATCGGCCGGTGGACTTTGTGCAGAATCATTGTCAGGTCATACACCTGGGGAGAGACACAATCATTGTTCTCTTTGTATGCTCTGCAAATCAAAGTACTTTGATGTTGGTCTGCAAGAGAAAGCATGTGGATGCCATGGAGTAATTACCTGTCAGGCATTCCGTCTGCTTGATGTGTCCGATGTCTCTGCAAGTGACTGGAAATGTACAATAAACAGTCTTTGCTTCAGAAAATAGAATGAGAAGTGCTCATTTTTAAGTCTTTCATAACAAATTTCTTTCTCAAAACAATTTTACTAAGGTAGCGCTGATGAAAAATAATACGTCTTGGTATTCTCATTTTCCCCACCATCAAGAAAAGAAGGCAGACAAATTAACAGCAGCTTCAAAACAGAGAGAAAAAACTGGAAAAAAGAAACAAATGAGCTTCATCACAACTGGGCTAATGCTCTGTAGCTCCCTTTCTGTCTCTCTGTTTGCTCACTTAAAGCCATGCTAAGATAATGACATTGTAGCTCCGTAGCAGTTCTACAGATGCTTGGGAATATTCCAGTTCATTTTATTTTCATTTAGTATAAAGCTTTATACTTCTCTCGGCATGAGAGCGTGCTTCACTTTCAGATGTTTCTTTTCCCCTCATTTTAGTTTTAATCAGAGGCTGTTTTTTAGCCCTGTTGTTCAAGGTGAAAGTGTAGCCGCATGCCTCCCGTGTCTTTTCTCTGAACATAATCTCTTCCTCACACAGAACAATAATCCTACCTTATTTTCTCTCTCACTGTGGCTCTTTTATTACTTCCAGGTGTTAAGGCTCTACCTTCCTTGCAAGCAGATGTGCTGGGGAGATTCTTTGTTTGGAGCTGTGCTATTCCAAACCGAATATTCATCTAGCAATTCTCTGATGGAAAGCAACATGAAAAAATTACCAAAATAAAAACTAGGTGATTGAGTATTTGCATTAAAGACTGGCAGTGACAGACAGAAGAGATTGTGGGGAAAAAAATGGAAAACAGATCAAACCTGTAAGTTATGTGCACAGAGGAAAGTCACAAAAGAAACTCAAACTCATAAATAAATAGGCAGAAAGCAACATAAAAAAGAAACTATACATTATGTAAACATTTTTTTTTTTTGTGGTCTGTGTATTGACTGGTCAGTTTACCTGCACATATGTTTTTTGTTAGTTTTTGGCAATAATAAAGAAAATTATAAAATATAAAATTCAGTACATTTAAAACACAAGACCTTGTGCCATTGGGTTACTGTTTTAAACTTTTACAATTTTCCCACAAGTAGCTTAACTGAGATCACAAGTACCTGCAATGAAAAGTGGCAGGAAATTGACTAAAGCATTGGAAATCAATAGAAAGTAAATGTGCTCTCTAACTAAAAGTGAACAGCTGATCGCTCCCCTTGGCAGGTCTCTGAATGTGCATTTCTTGCTTTGTGTATTCACTCTCCTCGCTTTATTCCAAAATCAGACTCTCTCTCTCTGCTGCAAGGATTAGTATGTGTATGCCTCCAGTACATAATTTATTTTCTGAATTACCAACAAATAAGAGAATTTCTATAGACATGGGCCACATGTCTGTGTAAAACATGATGAAAGATGTTGTTTTTGACCATAGTCTTTAGGAAGATTTTGCTGTCATCACTGTAAAGCTGTCTCCTCAAACAGAGGAAAAATAATAAATAAATGCAAGACCAAAAACAAACAGTGTTTTATCCTTAAAAAAAGTGTTTGTTGCTTTCTATGTGCATCTGCATTTCTTTGGTGGAAAAGTGTTTTATTGGGCGCCTAGAAAACAATAACATTTTGTAGGTTTTTATTCAGTGTTTCTCTCTCTCTTTATATATCTATGTCTATATATATAGCTGTTTCATAACTGGTAAGAAACCAAAGATCAAATGCAAAATAAAGAAACACGCACACTCAAAATAATAATAATGTGATAGTAATAGAGAGGGCTCCCACCCCCTACTTGCTTTCGTGGACTGGTGGGAGTGTGACCAGTAAGGGGTTAAACCCGTCGCCCTATAAAAAGGAGCTGTTCATAAAATGGAGGAATAAGAAGCAGAAATAATATTTCAAGTATGATTAGTTCATCCGCAGGGCACCTTGTGCGATTGAGAAAGCGGGTGAGAGAGGGTGGGGGTATTGTGCAAGGCAAGCAGTAAATTATATCTAGCCTTTGAATGATTCCTGCAGATCCTATTACGACAGTGAGTGAAACTAGGGAGTGGTGGGAGGTGTGGTCGGGAGGGGGATTGGGCAGTTGGGAGAGAGAAAAGCAGCAGAACGAATCGGATGAATTCTGATGAATTCTGTTTCCAGCTGTCCGAATGATGGGGGGCAGAGGGGTCGTCTTTGGAGGGGGTTGGGGTGCAGAAAAGGCACAATAAAACAATAATTTATTCTGAACCTGAAGTCATGCACATATTCAAACATACAGACAAATAGTATGCTTTGTTTTGATTTTTTTCCCCCCACTTTTACTCTAAGCATCACACTCAGCAAATTTTACAGTCAACGTGCCAAACTGAGAAAAACACTGTCTCCTATTACTACCCCCTTGCACTTCCCCACCCTCTCTGAATATTTGAGAGGCGCTTGTCTGCCATTTGTCACTTTGACTGGTGATATAGTAGCTGATAGTGGCATTAATGTGCTGCAGCAGAAGATAGTCCTCACAGGGAAACAGAGATACTAAATTTATTCAGCCTGCTCCTCCATTTTGCCAACAGATGCCAAATATTGTTCATGAAGCCTCCTTTCTTTCTTAGTACAAAGAAAAACCACTTAACCACTGGTAGAGTGTTGCAGCATAAACCAAAAAAGAAAGAAAATAAATTTTCAGTAAAACTTGGATAAGGAACTACTCTTTACTCAATATTTCCATGTTCTGTTGCTCAAAAGTAAAAGCACTGTTCAGTTTTGTCATTTTAAATGAATAATGTTAGTAGGGTTTTGTGATGCACCATTGCACTTATGAATTTGTTTCTCACATAAAAATCAAATGAAAAACAAAAATGCAAATCTTCTTTCGGTATAGTTGTAATTTATTCATTTTATTCTTTCTATCTCTCGGCTCCACATAAAAATAACATCACCCTGAACAACAAAATAACACAAAAAATAGTAACATAATATATAACTAAAACAGTATAATTGACACAATACACAGAATTCAATATATGGCAGTTATAAAATTAGTGGGATGTTTAGCTATCACTTCCAAATTATGTTAACAGAAGTGTTGACATATGCCACCAAAAGCTAAAAATTCCTTTGTTATAAACTGTGAAATTATTTCAAATAAAAAATATATATATTAATCAACAGTCAATAGCTTTCCTGCACTGATTTACGTTGACTTTCCTTCACCTACAAATTAAGTCTTTTGGAAATTAGTTCATCCAATACTCAGGACCAACAATTTATGAGCACAAGAAAAAAAATCAATCAAATGTCACAGCTGAAAACACAAAACTGAGGTCAGTTGGGGAAAGTTTCAACACTTTTTCAGGTCATTTCCTCATATTAACAAACTTACGTTTATTTTTAATTTTTCATGAAGAAAAACATAAGTATTAACTCATCTGCCTGTCCAGGTATATACATGTAAACTTGATCAACTTAATGAATAGGGTTTACCGGTAATATGATGTCAGTTCACCTTTTGTGACTATTGCTTAAACCGCTCTCGGAGAGCCTTTCTAAAAGGTTTAGGAGTGTGCCTAGTGGACATATTTTTTTTTTTTTTACCATTCTTCCAGAAGAGCATTCATAAGGTCAGACACTGATGTTGGAAGATAAGGCCTAGCTTGCAGTCTCTATTGTAAGTCATCCCAAAGGCTCTATCCAGCAAATTTCTTCCACACTTAACTTGCTTGTCAATGTCTCTAAGGACCTGGCTTGGTGCACTGGTTGGACCATGAAGGGTTCCCCACACTGTTCCCACAAAGTAGTAAGCTTGAAATATAAAATGACTTAGCAAACTGAAGCAGTGAGACTTGCTTTCGAGTCCCAAATGACTGAAACAGCCTCATACCATAATTACATGTGCACCGAATTTTGACACATTGGGATTAGGAAAGAGTTGTCAGACAAGTGTAGTCTTCCTGGAAACAACTTGCCATTAAAGTAAGAGAAAGAGAGCAATGATTCATCATTCCAGTAAACACGTCTCCACTGTACTAGTGTCCAGAGTTGATATGTTTTATATCACTTCATCCAAGTCTTGACTTCCTAAGGTTGTTTCCACTTGGTTGCGACATCACCAATGGTTTAGTGTGGAATATTTAATTTCAAAGAAATTTCTTGACTAGACTTATTACTCAGGTGACATCCTATCATGGGACCACACTAGAATTCACTGAGCACATGAAAGTGACTCAGTCTTTCGCAAATATTTGTAGAACAAGCATGTGTGCCTACTTCACTTCTGGCCATTATTATAACACTTGATATCAATGATTTAAAGTCAAGTTATTTTGCTGAGTAAATACCTTTGACTAAATAGTATATCAGTCTTATGGATTTTTTTTACACTGAGGAATACTTTCTGTTAACATAGTTTTTCTAGTATTTTTTTCTTAGCAAGTTTAGAAAATGCTGTTTTGTTGCTTCACTGATGCTACTTAAGTCATATTTTTATGTCCATGAAAATATTTCTTGAATTAGTATCCAATTTCAAAGTTGGATACTTAAACCATTCTTGTTTTTTAAATACCGTGTGACTAGGGTACAAATAGTAGCATTTCTAGAAATTGAAATTCAGATTAAGAGGTAACTACAGAAACTACAGTTTGGAACAAAATTACTGTCACTGTTGAGTAAAATGGAGAAGAGACTCAGAATATCAATGGCAAGTGAGTAACATGATAAAGAATGACAATAGCAGTGGTTGCAATTTAATGCTAATAGCAAAAGTCTTAACATGCTGGGAGAATAAAAATGAACAAATTCTGGACCTAGCCCCTCCGATTTAATTACAAATTTAAATTTTCCATAATGGATTGTGATATCTCAAGTCACCAAAATCCATCACTTTGAAGGGTTTTATTCCTCAATTAACCTGTCACCCCCTCCACAACCACCACAGTGTGTCTTTCTGCAGGGCTTCAAACAGAAAAAAAATCTAATTACTTTCAATATAACTAAGATTGATAATCCAAGCGTTTTCTAATGCATACACTGACCTACAATCTCCCAGTTTTGATTACAGATGGCGATGAAAGCCTACATGAGTCACCAGAAAGGGTTTTTCCTCATTTGTTGAATCTGTTTAGCATATGACATTCACGTCAGAATGTGTGAATGACCTATGAAGAAATTTGAGAAGGCCAGAATTAATTCTGTCATCTATTCCAGGCTTTAAACTGAATGTTGCTTACTCAGCTACATTATCGCAGAGACAAACATCAGAACTGTGTCAACAGCACGTTTTGAAAGGATGTATAAAAAGCACTTTAAAACAACTAGAGGAAACAAGATAGTTTCACAACCAAGAAACAAGAAAGAGACACATTGTCACACAGTTTTTTCATCTGAACATTTATAAACTAACCTTAGAAAACCACATATGCAGGCTTGGACAAAAATGGAGAAGAAGGGACATCTTTGGGTCAAATACTCAAAAGTTTGATGTCCCGCTGATAGTCCATAGCTGACTGGCCAAAACATATGTGTACAATACATAGTCTATACACAGAAAAAGTGAAGACAGAAAAAGGGAGAGGATATACCAAGACAAAAAATGCAAGTATTGAGTCATACCTAAAATTGCTTTTCCAGATATTCTGAAACACATGTTAACTAGCCTTTTATATTTTAATGTAAAAAATGACAAACTGGCATGAGCGTTGATGTAGTGGTTTCCAGAATTTGTTCAAAATCTTCCTTATATCAACCTTTTAAAACAACTGCATTTTTAACTGAATGTTTAAGAAAGGGTTAATAACAGATGAGGAGGTGTAAAGAATGACAGACATGCTCTATATTGTGTGTCCTGTCTACAGACTATAATTCTTGACCAAAGGCTATATAAGACACAAGTCTTTACCTAATGACTGAAGATATTTAATTTTATATGAACTGAATCCATGACATTACTTGGTAAAATGTACATGGAACAAAATTGAGTGGAATATTACACACTCTACACTACAACTGCTTCCAGCTGATCCCCACAGAAAACAATATGGAACCGCACCTGAAACTCAAGTTAACCAACTCATTGTCATGGAGTGACTTTTGAATTTACCAAATGATATCTAATTGGCTAATGACCATTATAACATCAAACAAGAAACGTGTGCAGGAAAAGTAGAGAAAGTAAAATAGTTGCTGTCATTACTTCTGATTATTCCAACCACAATTTATTGCTAGCACATGGCTTTTTAATGCTTATTTTAAGAATCTCAATTGGGAACATCAGACTAGAATGACACCTGCTTTTTCATTCACACTGGTGAAAACAGAAGGCACATTTAGCACAGCTACTACTCATGTTGCAGTCTTCAACTTTGACATATGTCATGTTCATCTCTGTTGACAACAGCCATGTCTTCTTGTGGACATCAGTTGGCTTGCGTGTTGCATCTTATGTTCAGCCAAAGAAGTGAACGCCACAGCTGAGAACTAATGACAGCACTAAGGCTCTCCAAAAATCAGCTACTCTATTGGCAGCTCTGTTGACACCCTATCAGTGTCAGTAAAGTATTAAGCTAGAAGAGCTTCTTTTTGTTTTAGTAGTTCATATTTTTAAGACATTTAAGACAAAGAATGTCTTAGTACATTTCTTTTACAATTTACTATTGGTTTCAATACAAAACGTTGCAAAAGTATCAATAAGCTATAAGTAATTTCATATTTTTAAGTTAAAATCTCAGAAGGGGTGCATTTTTGTTAATCCCTTGAGACTACCTTGTGTTATTTAAATCCAACTAAAATACTTAAAAGTTGACAAGTATCAGCCACCTTTGACCCTGCAAAGATGAATGGATGAATGTATTCAATCTAGATCCTGGATATAATAACATTTTAGATAGATAAAGGGATAATACTTGTGGAAAATATGCAAAGCATTAACTTTATTCACTGAAGCGATGTTGGCATACATTTTTGTTTTCAAGTTTAAGAATGTCTTCTCTACCTTTTTGGTTTAATTCAACTTCCTTTGAATGTGGAACTTAGTTAGGAAATAACTGGGCCTTAAAAGATTAATACATAAAGGGAAGATGTTAGTTCAAATCACAGTGTCACCATGTATTCATAATAACTGTTGGATAAGCAGCTTGCAAGCAGAGGGTGCCAACAGAGGGCAGATGCAAACTGTGCCTGTACGAAGCAATGAAAGTAAAGTGAACTAAGAAAAATGCATCACAATTGACTTTTTATATATTTTCTCTGATTCCTTACATGCTGCTCAAAGCTTTAGATATTTTAGATGTGATCAATAAACTGAAACATCATCAATGAAATTATTTTTATAGCCCAACTATATCCACTAGTACCACCTGTTTAAATGTAGATCCAAAGCAGAGCCAAAACAATTTCAAACAAAGAGATAAACAGAGATACAGCCTATCGACAACAGCCTACTGCAATGAAACAGCATTATGAAAACAATTTTAAACATTGTCTTTGCAGCTACGTAAACCATATGCTTCCTTGTGTGCTGATGTCTATTATCTGCCACAGGGTACAATTAATTTGTGAGTAGAATATTAATATTCTGCGATGAATATGTGCGAGCCTAGAGCAGGTTGGATTTGCCTCAGTGATATGGCCCAACTCTGGTAGAAATCAAAACAGAACGTCCAAATTAAATTTTCACTGAAGTAGAAATGTTTCAGAAATTATACGAGCAATGCACTATTAGGTTTTTTTTTCTAAATAATTGTTGCTTTTTATAGAGTCCGTTTATTGTCATCGACTGAGCAGTGAAATGGATTTTTTGCAGCATATATTCTGTTCATTCTATACTGAATATGGCTTTTAGTAGCTTTAACTGTTTTAAGTTTAAGTGTTAGAGACAAATCTCTTTGGAATTTGATTTGTTCTGTTTGAATGCAACAAACTGTTTGAATTGAAACCGTTTGAGAATAGGTTACCTACACAAACATTCTCTCATTGATCGTGTAAAAAATACCAACCAAATTTACTGCTTGTTTTGTGGCACGTTATAATGCGTAAATTTTGTTTGTTTCTCCCAACTATATGGTTTAAAAGCATCATTCAAGTTTCACCTTGAGAGAGGACAAAGCAAGCACATTCAGTTGATTATTTAATGTCTAAGTTAGATATACTTTAGAAAACTTTTCCATTATTTGGTAATGTTAAACATGTCCATACTTAACAATCAGTTATTATCCAAAGAAATAAAAAAAAAAAAAAATTCCATCACATTCATTGTTTATTTTTGATCATTTAGCCTTATAAGGCTTAATGTTTAAGTATATCTCAATGTGACTTTTGTTAAAGTGTTTTGATGGGAGAACATTAGGTAATTGGGATTCTAATTGCATTTTCAATAAAGTTTCACATGTTAATAAATCATTATAATTGCACAGAATGAACATGCTGAATGCACACTTGGTTCTAATGTATGTCAGGAGTAGCCCTGATTTATTAATCTGCACTGTTTGCCAAAGCTTGCTTTGAAAGAGACTCCCGTCCCTATAAATGTCACCAAAAAAACATTCTTGGGGGTCTAACTTATTAATCTATTCCAAAGACATAGAAGACTGGAGGAGCACATAAACGCAGACAGTAGTAAATGTCAAGATTATGAAGACCAACAAGCAAGCCAAGGAGCTGTGAGCATGTAGAAAAAATGTTTTTAAAATTTATAATGAGTCATCTGCCGGCGGGCATAATGCACTTATAGCCAGGAGTCGTGTAGCTGTTGACTGTTCTGTACTTTTGTAATCATTCAAATTTAATTAAAGGCTTAAGGAGAAAATGGCCTGAGTTGACAGTATAATGAGTTGCCCAGGGACATCTTTTTAATAATCTTAGTTTGTAACAAAGCTGTTACCAAGTCATGGTAGTACTATAAGCCTTGTCTGTCCACTTCTGCCGGTCAGATAATTCACACCAGCCCCAAGGAGTAAGCTCTTTTTCTGAAATTCTTCTGACTAAAGAGATGATTTCATTTTTTCCATCCTTTTTAATTAACATCAACAAAAGTTGTAGATCTAAGAATAAAGTATCATTAGTATTTTTCTCACCTTGTGATATTCTTCTAACTTCAAGAAATAAATTAATAACTTGTTTTAAAACTTTGTTCATTTTTTGTTCTCTTAAAATAAGGTTTTGCATTTGTTTAATATGTATTTACTGACCCAGTCCAATAATCTTGCATTTAGTTTAGCCTATAAAGTCCATCTTCTCAAAAAGCAGGTCATCCAGTCTGTCTGGTCTTGGTTGTAATGCTAGAGCATGGCTTATTTCACGAGCAAGTTCTGGCATCAATCCAATGGAGCTGCCTTTTATACAGCCACTTTAAGCACTTGACACTGCAGGTCTTCTTTTCAACAACTGACTTTGTCATAGCAAAAACCTGCTACTCTTCTACAAGTGGCAGTTTAATAAGAGTTGTAGATGAGGTATATTCTTTATATATAGTCCTATTTAAATAATTTTACTTTATTAGACTCTCTCTCAAGCATTTTTCAAGTTCATGTAATTTGTTTATTCCCCAGCTATCTTTAGTTATATGTGTACAGTGATACTGGAAAATATTCACACACACTTGGCCATGAACCATTTGATTCAGGTGTGTTTGCAATGAAATGCATCTAAACGTTACAGGAGAGTAATTCTCGAAGACTGGACTTGCAGACTCCTGCTCTAACATTTAAAATTGAGCTCCTGCAAAACTACATGAGAAAAAAAGCACTCAAGGGCATCTGGTTTCCACAGAACATCCTTGAAAAGGTTTTATAGCTTAATTTGAGGTTATCCCGATTAATTCAGTTCACTGAAAAGGACTTGGAGTGGAACACAGTTCTGTATTTAAGTTGACAGTGTACATCAGCAGTTAAGTCAAAGGATGTGTCTAGAGTCTTTCATGGCCGCATTGTGTCAAAGCACAAATCTGGGAAAATTTGGCACCACTGAACATCCCAAAGAAGCACTGTGGTCTTTATTTGTTGGAAATGGGAGAAGTTTGGAGTTGCCAAGGGCATTATTATCTGAATGCATTAACTTGAGTAATCAGGAATAAAAGGTATTTATCACAGATTATAGGAATCTCTGTGGTAATGGTCTTTTTGATGGTATTCCATTAATCATGCGTTTTTGATAGAGGGACCAGATAAACATGGCAGATAGTTTAAACTTTCAGAATCCAAAACTCATTGTCTCACAGGAGGGAACATAATTCTCTAGTCTATGGAAACTAAAACAGAATTCTAATTGTCATTTCTGACCAATAAATAGCAGTGTTAATCAATTGTTTAACTCGATTCCTACTGTCAAGCATGGCGGTAGCAGCATCATGTTGTTCTGCAGTAAGAACTGGATGACAAGTTTGCATAGAAGGTAAGATGACAGCAGCCAAATACAGATATAATATATTTTTACTTTTTTGTAACTAGGTGAGTTATCAAGAACAAATTCTTATTTACAAGAACAAACTGATAGAGGCATGTAGTCTTTATTCATGCTTCAACGATTAAACAAGCCTCCAGCCACTAGATGGCAGCAGCGCTCAAACCAATTACCATACTGCCTGTTCCATCCAGTAATGGAAGGAGCCTACACAGTCACATTGACCTATAGAACTTATGAAGAGAGACTGAGAAATTTGTGAACGAAAATAAAAACAGCAGCAGAGTTAAGTAAAGTAAGCCACAGCAGCCAGCAGAAAAAGACTACTACGACGAAGCCAGCGCCTCATGGGTTAACTGCAGTGGTAGACTATTTGCAAGTCAGCTTCCGTGTTCGGGGATAAGCTGCTCGGTCGTTTCCGGTCTATTGAAAATGGCATTTTACACCAGGGGCTTGCAGAGCTTGCCCAAAAAGGTGGGATGAAGAAAAAACAGGAAGATGGTTTTATAAAATTCAGAAGATAGTAGGAGAAAGAAGAAATGGAAGAAGAAGAAGTAGAAAGGAGGAAAGAGTGATAACAAGGTTAAGATTTGGACATACAGGACTTAATTATACACTTTGCAAAATTCAAAAGCATACTACTGGCAAATGTGATTACTGTGGAAAATATGAAACAATAGAACATGTTATATTAGAATATCCCAAATATGAAAGAGAGAGAATGAAAAGGTTAATTTAGTAGATATTTTGAGGAAGGAAGAATTTGGGGAATAAACATACAAATAGTTATTCGATTTTTAAAGAAAACTAAATTATTTCATGGAATTTGATTATAGTAGGTGTGGTTGTGAACGTGTGTATGATATAGATAGCTAGAATACAAAGTTATGTATAAATGTGTATATTAGCGTGTGGTGTGCGTATATATATATATATATATATATATATATATATATATATATATATATATATATATATATATATATATATATATATATATATATATATATATATATATATATATATATTTGGGCAAGCACAGTGGCAGGTCCCTGCATCCTCAGCACTTCCTCTAATCTTACATAGACAGATACCTGCAGATGACAAATGTAAGCTGACCTATACCAGGCTATTTATCTGTAAATAATGAGGCACCACTCACACACAGCAGGGAGTTTATATAATCTGATAGACAATTTCAGAATATCATCTTGGTTCAGTATTTTAAGTAAAGGCATGTAAATGAAACAGGTAGAAAGACAGAGGAGATGGGTTATGTCCTACCTACACAGTCCCATCACAGGGCCAACATGAGGGAAATATAATGCACACTCTTAAGTTTAAATTAGAATCACCAAATATTGTAATGTTAATGTTTCTCTTTTTTTAGGTTGAGTGAACAGATTTGCTTGACATTCCATGTTTCATGACAAGATAAGAATTACACTAAATGTAAATACATATATGGGGACATAGATAACTAATTTTCATGAACACATTCTACACATAAATGTGTTTCTGAATTAATTAAAATTTCACTACATTACAGTACATTTTGATCATGTGCAAAATGAATGGCTCCTACATTTGTCTGGAAAAATAAGATAGTAGTCAGAGCAGCTGATGCATACATTTTGCTTACTGCAATAGCCTTCTGAATAAAAAATACACAGTTTGTTCATCCTTTTCTTTTAACCTTCCACCTTTATTGAAAACAGGTGTATTGTTGTTTATAATAATACACACTCCAACGTGAATCTTTCTGTGGGGTTGAAAAGTAGAATTTCATTCAGTATAGTTCAGTTTCTGTTTGGGATGCATAATGCACATTATTACTTTGAATACAACATATACAATATGATATTTTTGTGCACTTAACCTTGACTATGACAGACATATCTCTTAAAATCTTTTCACTTTAGCTATGATTATGTTGTACTAGTTGTTACTGCACTCTTGTATTAGCTGGATCTTTTCAGTTTAGTTTAGAAAACTCATACATCACTATTGAATTCCATCTCTTTTGTTAATGAAGTAGCCAACAGATGGAGCTGTGTCATTCTCAGTTAGCTGGGACACAGTTTTTTTCTCCTGTTTTGGGAATACAGTTGCGAATTATATAACATCTGAAAAAAGTTTTTATTTTCTTCCTGTTGTTTTAATTGACATACTTTTTAATAGCTGCAGCTCCAAGCTAAAACTTAACCATTTGTTGCCTTTGAAATTAAAGCTTTTATCTTTATTTTTAAAAATTATGGCTTATTATTTGTACCACAAAAAATATTGGGAGCTTACACCAAAAATAGCAATAGATTTATGTTTCTACAAGCTCTTTGCAAAGAGTGGTTGCATCTGGTTACCATTGCACATAAAGGCTATGTTACAACTTGACATATCAAAAACATATTTGTATTTGATAGTGTTATACTTCTGAGCTGCAAGGCTTTGAACAATGTTTATATTGATAAGAAATTCTGCTCAATTAAGTGTTTTAGAATGTTGATACATTTTATGCCCATTTATTCATTTAGTCAAATGAATAAATGTCAGCTATGTGAATTAGGTAGTGTACTTAAAAATATAGTGCTGTGAAAAGATGTTTGCCTGCTTCATGATTTCCATTTTTGTTTTTTGCATGTTTGTCACACTTCAGTGTTTCAGAACATGAAACCATTTTAAATATAATTCATAGACTACACAAGTAAACACAAAAGGCAGTTCTTCGGGTCTACCTTAGCAGCAACAATTGCAAAGAACAGCAACAGCACTGTGGTGAAATTTTGCCCCATTCATCTTTGCGGAATTGTTCTAATTTAGCCACAAGTCATGCCACAGCATCTCAATAAGATTCAGACCAGGACTTTGACTAAGCCACTCCGAAGTCATCTTTTTGTTTTTCTTCAGCCATTCAGCGGCAGACTTTCTGGTGTCGTTTGGATCATTGTTCTGCTGCAGAACTTTAATTGGTTCCAGCTTGAGATCACAAACAGATGGCTGGACATTCTCCTTCAAAATATATATTTTTGGAATATATAGTTAAAGAATTCATAGTTCCATTTATCACAGTACATCGTCCAGATCCTGAAGCATCAAACCTGCCCAGATTATCAAACTACCACCATCAGGCTTTACTTATGGTGTGATGTTCTTTTTCTGAAATGCAGTGTTACTTGTACAACAACTGAAAGAGTTTAACTTTTGTCTTCTCAGTTCACAGAATGTTTTCCTACAAGTCTTGGGGATCATCGAGATGTGTTCTGGAAAATTGAGATGAGCCTTAATGTTCCATTTGTTCAGCCGAGAGACTGAACACAGGACTTTCATCCTGTTATTTTATTTTGTCGTAAGTTTTTGCATTCACACTGAGTGTCCATCACATACAAAACCCTAACGTAAAACAGCCTCATGCATTACAATCACTAAAGTTCAATATATTATTAAGCACATGTTTAAGTGAAAACAGTTTAAAATCTTGAAATATTTAATTATGACAGGAATGCTGTATTACTTCTACTTTTAATTGTACTCTACAATATTAATGGGATCTATCTTATACTGTAATAATGTACCATTAGTACTTGCACATGACAGTAAATTGGAATTAAATTGAATAACAACTATGTTTTTGTCATCACAATTTGTCTGTAGCGATAACTTTTTAACCAGCATTTTCTTCAGTTAAATTTTTTATCACAATAGTTAAAAACTTTCAAGCTTAGTATCTAAAGCTTTGACTGTAACATCAATTATGTTCATCTTTCTCTCTAAGTTTCAACCAGTCCCAAATTTATTACACAGCCCTGTCAGGGAAAACTAGAGGGGTGTTGGTGTATCCACAGGAGTTAAATAGATAGGTGGTATCAAGATAATTCAATAGGTCAAGGCTACTCTACAAGAAGATGCATTGTAGCAAAGCAGAATTTTTTATACTTCCTTCACATTCCAAACTACCCTGAATAATATTTTCACCACTCACATTAGAGGAGATAAAACAGACCAGTCTGTTTCTTACGTTCAGATTTCTATTTGAATTTATTTTTCGGATCGTTTTAAAGTTTTGTTTCAATAAGAAACGCATAAGAAACACTTTGAATTTAGCAGTAAATGTGTCTGTTTTATGTCTCCATGCCAACTTGGAAGACAGTGCTCTTTGTAGAACTCAAACAACAGCATGTTTTGAACTCTGCAAAGGAGGATTCAAGTGTCTTATTAAACCCATTTATCATTGCAAATTCAGCTTCCCCAGGCGGTCGAGAGCTCTACAGAGAAACATTGGCAAGTCAGTTTACTCCACTTGTCATAAATAGGAAATTTTAATGATTTACCATTTTGATTTCTGTGCTTTGATCTTGAGAGGATATTTAAGAAAACATTTATTTATATTACGGTAGTAGAACTGCATTAATGCCCTTACATCAACTGGGCATTCTATCCTCAAAGACAAAATGGATGTCTCAAAGGTACCCTCAATTCTCCACCATTTCATGATTGAAATTTAAATACAATACAAAGTGAAACTTTGCTACTGTTGGTGGTACTTGCAAGTTTTACCTGGTTAGTGCCGATATTTATTTCAATGTGAAAGTTTACTGTTAAAAAAAAAATAAAAAAATAGGCGAGAACGGGCTTCCAACCTGAAAAGACACCCATAAAGAGAAAGTAGCTGTTAGAAAGTTTATTTGACAAATAATCTTTGATGCTAGGACCCCAGCAGAAGAAGTGGTGCTGGTAATTGCTGTCGTAGAGAATGAGCCGCTGTAGATAAAGATTACAGACGTCTTCCTCCTGGGGCCCAGGCACTGGTTGTGGAGAGGATGCCGAAGAACTGAAGGGATACTGAAGAAGTCAAGAGTTGAAGGAGGACAAGGGGTGGAGGTGGGTTGAAGCTCGACTGAGGAGCAGGTGTAGAAAGAACGCTGGACTTTAAGAGGGAAGCAAAGCCTGATGACTGGAAGAGATGAGGAGAAGAAGACCAACACCAAGGAGGAGCTTGATGAGGTGATTAGCTGGGCAGGTAAGATGAAGAGTCTTCCAGTTTGAATTTACGCCTAGGGTTCATATTTACATTTGTGTGCTGTATTTTATGATATGCTCTTTTTTCTAGTCCCATATCCCAGAATATTTACGTTTCACTAACCCTGCAGTTACAAGCAACAAAATGGAGCTGGAAGATATTGAACAAAAGCTAAATATGGGAGAAGTCATACTGCTTACTCAAATAGTGGTGCAAAAACAAAGGCGGTAAAATCTTAATTAAAATAGCATGTCGGTTTTAGGTTGGGCCTATAACTAAAGTAAATTAGTTGGGTCGGAATGCGATCGGACATGATACTTATGTGACAAAAACATTAAGAGCATAGTTCTGCACTGAATTATTTTTTATTTTTTTGGGGGGTAAAAATATTTTTTTCTATTTTTCTATGGCAAGGACTGTCAGGAAATTTACTATTTCAATTAGCTAACACATTAAGTAGATGACATAAAGTACATAAGGTGAAAAGCTTTTGGGAATTCTTTATTTCCTTCTGGCATGTGAATAGTTGTTTTGTTTTACGGACACAAAGCCGTGAGTTCAGAATCTTTCCAAGGTAATATGTTATTAACTTAGCACATGGTTAATGAAAAGTAGTGTGTCCTGAAACCATGAAAGGTGCATCAGTGTTGTTTTATGAATTAGCACTATTACATCAAAAAGCTTTTTACCACTGAGCAAACTTCATGAAATATTTTCATCTGTAAGGAAAATGTCCATTTTACAAGGTGCCTATCTGAAGAGACATTAAATACTGCTGGCCTTATAGTGTCTTCATATTAATAATTTATTATTTTTTTTCTCTTTTGCTACACAGCTTGATCATTTATTTAATCGTCTTTCATAAAAAATATAAAAAAGTTTTACTTATGAGCAAAAGAATGGTCATAATGTCCCTACAATTCCATTATTAGCATTAAAACTTTTTTTAAAACCTGAAATGTATTTCTTTTTAATCACATCACCACTTTATTTCCAGACTTTTAGAAAATTCGATAAAATCCTTTACTGGATCATCTTTCTTATAATCTATGCCAAATAATAGGAATATGCCAAATAATATACGGTAAGTTTTTCATGAGTAAGGAGTTAACACAGTCAAATTAAACGCATCACAAAATTCACTGTGTAGACAAACTAACTTTTCTGAAACATTAGTTCTTGTTTTTAATACTTACATCTATGTTGATGGCACAGTCTATGTTCTTGCTAATTTCTTACCAATCTTTTAATGACCCAAACCCAGGAAAAATAACAAATTACCAATAGGACAGAAGACTGTAGCCATGCAGATTTGTTTTACTTTAGTTTAAATCCCCTTATAAAAGATGTATAATCCATTTATTATTAGGAAGCAATGAATAATATTCAGACTCCCAGTATCAATAAATGTTGTTTCAAAAACTTTGTCTCTGAAACACCAAAGGCATGCAGAATTTTTTTGACCCTATGTAATCAACTAATTAGACAATATCAGTTTCTTACAGTTAGTTCATGAATAGCACCTCTCATCAGAAACAAGATCCTAAACTCGGTTTCAACCCCTGCTTTCATCAAACATCTTTGATCTTCTGGCAGGATGTGGGAGATCCTTGTATCAATGCAAGAAAAAATAATTAGCACTTAGATTGTCTATGTGTTTGTGTGTGTGTGAGAGAGAGAGAGAGAGTGAATCTGTGAGCACAGCAAGTTGCAGAAGATGGAATGGATTTGACGAAGATGAGAAGCTGTCTGTTTGTGGTCAGAGAATACGGCACACTGCTTGTGTTGGGTGATACTTGATCTGATGTTAATGTGCTGCTGTGTGTGTGGGAGGGGGAAAGCTGAAACAGGCAGCGGGAAAGATGGGCAGATAATCCCGTCTGCTTGATGAGACTGAATGCTAGGATTGATTGATCGCCTAATCATAGAAGGAAATGGGCCTGAAAATGAATGGGGACTCTGCCCCTGGCTTGCTGTGGAGCTGGCTAGTTGGGTTGGAGGGGATGTTAGCTGCAGAAAAGACATGGCCTTAATGTGCATGAGACCTGATTTCATTTGTGTCTGATATACAGTTATATGATCCTTGCTAAATGATCAAATAAAAAAAGGAAGAGGGAGAACAGGGAAGGGGAGGGCGTAAATCAAGGTTTATTGCAGGAATATTACTTTTTCATCTCATCTGAAATGGATGCTTTGAGAAAAGAGCAAGAATAAAAATCCATCATCAGTGTAGAATTGATGGAACTATGTGTAGGTATAGAAACCCTCAGTCCTGGATCTAGTTGACTGGCTATTAATATTAGATTATTTCATGCGACAATACTTGGTTTGTTGTAGTTTTTCAACAAGTCAAACTTTTTACAAGTAAATTTGTGGTTTTATAAGGGTCAGACTTAAATTTTGTTGTGTTTTATTTTATACTAATCTGTTGCATACTTGCTGAAAGAAAGACAAGGATTCAATGAAGGAATATGCTAAGCTCAAAGCCCTATTTGTTGGAAAAAACTTACTTCTCAGTTATTTTTTCCAAATAGGTTTACCAAATGCAATTTTTAGCTAGATGTAATTCTCTCAGAAAGATTCTATGAGAAGTAATATTTTTGTACCGGAAACATGGCATTTTTTTTTGTCTTGCTTGATGTTTGTTGATCAAAATAAGTTTTTCCCCCAGAAAAAAAGTTTTTGCATATTTATATCCATTAGAGAATTACATTTATTTGAGCTTGATGCACTTTGGGTTTCATTTGTAAATCTGAAGAGCATAGCTGATAATCTTTTGTATTTTTATAAAATATGCAAAATCATTGAAATTGATTATTACAATCTGTAAATAACTATGCAGTCTGGCTTAAAAACTTTATTCTTTTAGTTTTTTAGGCAAGGGACATGGTGTAATGTGGTAATTTTTGTATGGTTTTGTACTTTAATTATACATATTTGATATGCTGACACAACTTTGGACTTGTCAGAGGGAGTACTTACTTTTTATCCTGTGTGGAATTAGTTGGGCCTCTTCCTCTGTCTCCCTCTAGTGTGCAGGTTATGCTTGTTTGTGGCTGGGTAGTACCTTCTTGTGATTGAGAGCTTGAAGCTTGAGAGTGGAACATCTAAAGGGTAAGACATAAATGTAAAGGGGATCCAGTGATCAATAGAATTGATCAGTAAGTCAATCCTGGGCTCATATTTGTCTTTGTTTACACTTCAGCACTGCTGTTGAGTTTAACTGAGCATGCGATGACCAGCCACCTTAGGAACCCTCTAAAAGCTGGACTCACGTGAATCATTGATTGACATGCTGATTATCCTAGAAACTGTTGATATTCCAGTTGTTAGCTAATCTAAACACTAAAGATGATTGGTATTTGGTTGCTGGTTTTTACTAAATTAAAAATAAATAAAATCTTACAGTGACAGGGTAGCCATCCTATAACTATCCTATTTTTTATTGCTAGAGTTTTTTTATTTGTCTCTACCAATTGTCTCTGGTAAACAATATTAGAAATGTAAGACATTAGAAATATAGGCAATGTACTTATCTGCAAAAAATTGTTTACTGATCCAAAATAAAAATAGAATTGAATATACACATTTGTACATATGATATATTTACTATTTACAAGTAAATATTTAAGAGGTTAACCATTTTACAATTTTACAGCATGTAATGTGAGTGTAAAGATAACTGTATATTATTGCTATTAACAGAGAAAGTGAGGGACCCTTTAATTAATGGGACTAAATGTTAACTTTTATATATATATATATATATATATATATATATATATATATATATATATATATAAAGTCAAATATATTGACTTTACTGCCCTAAAGTCAATATATATATATATATATATATATATATATATATATATATATATATATATATATATATATATATATATATATATATATATATATATATATATATATATATGACTATGACTGGATGACTGCCCTAAAGTCAATACCACTAGGCTCGGCTAGTTGTATGAGGGAAACCCTAGATTGCATCCCATGATTAGAGATTATACTTTGATATATTGTTTGCAGACAGAAAAATAGCAATTTTGAAGTGATATACAGTCTATGCAACAGTTGTTTTTTTCCTCGTTGTTTTTATTGGATTCTCAAAAGGTCCTTTCCTGCTCCTACAAATCTTTCTAAAAAATATGGTCGGTCATGATATTGAACCCTTACTATTTTTTGCATGATTGTCCTTGGCAGTCCTGTCACCTCTAAATGTGTGGAGACTGATATGACAATCATGTGAACATATCCAGGGTATTAGAGTTAAGCTGGCTTATTAGGAATCACATTGATAAATGTTTCATTTGACATTGGCCATATCTGAGGATCAAGAAGTGAGTCAGTTAAGTAGCCAATGACTGACACTGAATAATGATTTAAACAGAGATACAATATGCAATCACTGAGTATTTTAACATTTGTTGTCTAAACACAAGATTTTTTAAAGTTATGTTTAGGAACTTATTTACAACTTCATCTTTCATTAATCATAATATTGTACAACGGAGCTGAATGATCTGGAACAAGTGTGTACATTTCGAAATGTATTTTACAGTAAAATCAACACCATAAATTTAACATAAATTTCTTTCTTCACAGAAAAACACTTCACTTTGAAAGACATACCATATTATTTAGGCAGAAGAAAAATTATGAACACAATTTGCAGTTGAAAAATAGATGCACAAAAAGAGACCGGGTAGTTTTGCCTAATCAATTTGCATGACTTACATTTTTTTAATTCCCTTATAATTAAAACAATTTCAGGTTACAGTTAATAAATATCTAATTAACTAGCTATTACATAGAAACTTAATATCTGACATCTAGATTCAGGAAAACTAATCACTTATCTCTAGGTTTGATGTTGTATGTTATTTATGAATGATCAGTGAATTATGCATTTTATAAAAAAAATTATATAGATATATGCTTAATGGAACTTTTCAACAGCCCCTCACAAAGCTCCGCTTTACTCCAATTAGCATGAACCCATAGGTGTGGTGATTAAATGGAAGGATTTAGTGAAAATCGGGGGTTTGATCTAAACTTCCCCTGTTAACTGAAATAATTGATATTATCAGATTCTGGTGATTAATGGGCCTATGAACTTGAATCAGGGCTAAGTAGCTTTTGTTGCATGTAAAGCAGTCAAATTATTTGAAGTATGTCCTTGGAGTCGAAGTACAGAAGGAAAATAAGAGTATCTTTTTGCAATCTCAAATACAGACGTAAACTGTCACAAATTGCTTTGCTCTTTTGACATTTTTTTTGTGCTTTTTTAAGTCATGCTTAAAAAACTTTGGTAATTTACATTTTTTCCACTATAGAGATTTGAACTTTCCCGATAGTGAATAATTCAGCAGAAACGTTTTCTTTAAATGAATTTCAACATGTGCAAAATATGTCCTTTTTTGTAAAAACCTAATTTAATATCTCATGTACAAGATTCAATATTTTGATACCCAGAAATTAAAATCAAGTCATCATGCTTTTTATGTTCTACATCTTAGATAGTGATTGCACAGCTTTGTATTCATCATGAGGGGCCTGCTGATCCATTTGTTTTATAGATTTTTTAAATAATGTTTGTTATTGATGTGAATATGGGTCAGTATACAAATTCTTGCTCAGCATGCATTTAAAAGTTATTTGGAAACACCAAACAACCTTAAACTGCATACATAATGATTGTAGAATATTGTCTAGTACACATAAACACTCAAATTAAAGGTGCTGGCTGAAGAGTGAGAAGTTAGAAGAGCTGCCAAAATTGATCAAACATAAATTATACTGCACCACTGTGAATGAGAAGGTGCTGTATGAGGTTGCAGGTGATGAGCTTTTCATCGTGTATTATTAAATATTAAACATTGCAGTTTAAGCAAATTCACAAATGTCATTGGTCTTCTTTTTGTTGACGAGACAGACTTTTTACCTTCTATCATCTTACAGTTACACAGGTTTTTAAGTAAGTCAAAGGATCAGTTAAATACCCTGCCAAGTGAATCATTGTTTCCTTTTTTCCTGACTATTGTCAATGCTAACATAAAGCTGAAGTTTGGATTCTTTTTTTTTTTTTTTTTGGTTTCTGTTTGGCGTTTTTATTTATGCTAGTGAACATTATTATACATTAACATTTATATCTGGTATCCCTGTTGATTTGCAGCAACAGGTTCCAGGGTTCAAATCCCTGCCATGGATCTTTCTGCATGGAGTTTGTATGTTCTCTGGGTTCTTTCTGGGTACTCCAGCTTCCTCCCACAGTCCAAAAACATGACTGTTCGGTTAATTGGGTTCTCTAAATTCTCTTTATTTGTGATTGTGAATGTGCATTGTTGTTTGTCCTGTTTGTCTCTGTGCTGGACTGGTGACCTGTCCAAGGCGTAATCCACCTCTCACTCGCTGACCGCTGGAAATTGGCACCAGCATAACACAAGGATAAGCATGTTAGATAATGGATGGATGTTTATTAAGATGAAAATATAAAATAGGAGCCATAATGAGAAAAAATTACCCATGTGCTGTGAAATAACACCAACTTTTTCTCTGAATTTAAGCGTTGCTGTCTTGATTAAGTCTTCACATAAAACTAGATCATAAGTCTTTGCATGCCTGTCTCTCATCATTGGATGCTGCTTGATGAAGCGTTCTTCAACCCCTTCAATCCAAATGCAGCTGTGGCTTGCTGTTTTTATTTATTTATTGTTGTCTGCCTTTGGTTTCTTCTCTGGTAAGCCTGCAATGCTTTCTTTGTGTTTCTCTGCAGACAGTGAGCTGATATCTTCCTTTGAAAAGGTAATGATCCCACTGTGTTGAGATTGTGCATGTGTGCTGCACAGTGTAATGGTCTGGCTTTTTATTGCCTGCCGCATACTAATCTTGCAGCTGAAGGAATGAGATGACACCTGCAGGGGGATGTGTATGAGAGGCAGCCTCACATGAAAGAATGGCCATTAAAAATGATCAAAGAAATTACTGCAGTTGGCTGCACAATGCCGCTCTCACGGTCGGCTAGGTGTACATCCCCCTGCCTTACAATGTATATACTTTGACATATATAAACACTCATGGATGCATGGACTTTGTCTAATTAGGTTTTGCCTTTGATGGATATTTTTAAATGATCCTTTGTGGAAATGTCCTGCAACATTTGTGGAAATGGTGGTGACCCTTACTTCTGAATCAATATCCATAGCCAGTCTTGTTGATTAGTAGGTAGATGGAGTGCAGGCCTATGTAGAACGACAGTTTAGACAAAACATCCCTTTGGTATATCCCGCATTTTCAGGCCTTCCTTTTCTGTTTGTCAGTGGTCCGTTTTACTACTGCGTGGCTGAATTGGTTGGTTGGGAATTGCATTGGTGTTTCATGTGTCTGGGGGTGAGAAATATCATCTATTAGATAGTATCCGCTTGTGATGTATGATGTATGCACAGAAAGTCAATCCAATGTTTATTCATGACTTTCAAGGCAATGCCTTTACAAAGCTCTTGGATTTTCTTTTAATGAAGAAAACTACATGAGATTGAGACTTCAGTTTTAAGGCATACAGACCTCCCTGCAGCTTCGATTTCCTTGCCACTTTTACTTTTATGCACTGGCATATACTCTCTTATCTCTTGCCCACGTCTTTTTCTTTTATAATATATTTAAAATTTTTCCTGTTTTTGTCAAAAGAAATGTGTTTGACTCTTAGAAAAAGCAGCAGTTATTTCCTTCTGATTATACTAGATTGTCTTCTCATCTTGCTTCTGCACATAACTAAAAACTTGAATATGAATTTAGTTAATTTTTAAAAATCATGTGATTATATAAGAGCAGCAAACACATTTTCAGTGTGCATATTCATATATTAATCCTCCACAAGTCTTAAGAGATGCTTTTTTACTCTTTTTTTACTTTGGGGGGTGACACTGAATCTGCGTGTGCTTTTACGTACCAGATTGACAAGACACCCTGCTTCCCCACTGTCCGACTGTGATATTTGCTGCGCTCTTCCTGAGTGTCACACTAAGACTGTGGAAAGATTAAATAATTGCAACAGTGTCAACTTTTACTTGCTTATTGCAACCTTTATTGAAATTTTAACAGCCAACACTTTAAACAAAATGTTGTTTTTAATTTTACTCCAAAGTATTATTTGCTGTTTGAAAAGCACAAATCTGTAACAATCTTAGGATAATGGGACATGCTACCGCAAAAACAGAAACAAGTCTCGAGGACATAGACAGAGAAAAACCATGCATTTCCGAGAAAATACAGATTTTCTTTTTTCCCTCCAAAGTGTACTAGTAATCTAGCAATCTTTGTGTTTGCATTTAGCTTGTTTACATAGAAAATCTGTAAACTTACAGCTGAATAACCAGGCATGTTTGGCTATTCAACACTTATTATTAGTTTCGGGCTACATGATGACAGTTTGAAAGGAATACATGTCTAATTTGCGTTGCCATTGCAAATTACCCCATGCTAGTAAAGAGACCTGGTCTGCTCACCTGTAGACCAGATGCTCACCTCTAGAGTTTGTTGCTCCTCTGTTCAAGCATAGTTTGAGACATGCACACCTTCCAGTGACAGTACATTAGTGGGTCTGGCTTGGCTCACACAGTGGACTTAGTCAGGATTAGAACATGGAGTCCATCCATCCATCCATCCATCCATTTTCTATTCACCCTTTGTCCCTAATATGGTCGGGAAGGTTGCTGGTGCCTATCCCCAGCTAACGTTCCGGGCGAGAGGTGGGGTTCACCCTGGACAGGTCGCCAGTCTGTCGCAGAGCAACACAGAAAACAGACAGGACAAACAACCATTCACACACACACTCACACATAGGGAGAATTTAGAGAGACCAATTAACCTGACAGTCGTGTTTTTGGACTGTGGGAGGAAGCCGGAGAACCCGGAGAGAACCCACCATTCACAGGGAGAACATGCAAACTCCATACAGAAAGACCCCGGGCTGGGAATCGAATCCAGGACCTTCTTGCTGCAAGGCAACAGCTCTACCAACTGCGCCACCGTGCAGCCCCAGAACATGGAGTTAGCCTCCAAAATATGAAAGTGGTTTATTACCAGAAATTGTCAATAAAGCAGAAAACAAAATGAACAAGAAATTTATTGAATCCAAAGGTAGAAATAATAAAACGTGTTTAACCATTTGACAAAAAATAACTGCAAACTGCAAAATTACTAGGTAATAGTGGCGGAGGAGGAGATGGAAACAAGCAGGTGTGATATTTAAAGGCAAACATCAACAATTGACAAGAAAATCAAATGGCTTCTGGAAGGACTTTGGTCTCTGTCCACAAAATGCTTTTATTTGACGGGTTGGCTTGTATTTGTTTTTCTGGACATTTGTGTTTATATTTAGTTGTGAGATTTATAAAGGTGACAGTTGCTGCTTCTGAAGAGGTGGAAGTTTGAATTAAAACAGTAATTGTTCTATCAGGAAATGTGAAACTGTTGATTCAGTTTTGAATATCCAATGCGAACTATAGACAAGATATTTATCTCGCTTTGTGTCTAAGATTACAGTGTAGCATACGTTGGGATTTTGAATTTAGCATTTATCATATGTCACTAATAACCATGCACCCTTGCCCTGAGTAATGCATACACTAACCTCATATAAGAAAAAATGTAAATGCAGGAATGGCTCCAAATGCCAGGGAAAACTACGCAGAAAAGAGGGAGAGGGCAGGTGAATGAAGGGGAAAGAGACAGGAGCCAGCATATCTGATTGTTGTGCTGTCAAATTGATTTGCATGACAAAGGCTGCTCTAATTGCAACACTTTTCTGCAACATACTGATAATACAGAACAGGACGACTAAAAGAGACAAAGGAGGTTTTATTAAGAAGGATTTCCTGGGTGCTTTTTTGAGATGTATCACCATCTTCTGTTTTCAGAAGAGTTACTTTCAGTGAAGTGTGTCTCTACCTGCTTTGGCATATTTGTCACAATCATTGTCAGAAGTTATTGTTTAAAAATATACAAATACGGACACTGATGCAGTTTGTTATTTAGCAGTGCTTTTTTAGTAATGATACTTACTTGAACTGCATGTAAAACAAAGACCAAACTGCAATGTCTTAACTTAGTTGTTACATTCGCCCCATAAAACCGTGAACAACTGAAAGTAAGTGAGTATGCAAAATCGACTTTGAGATCTTGTTAGAACGTTATTCTGTCAGCAAAGATATACCTGGAGTGTTGCTTAGAATGTTGCAATAGTTTTTTTTAATGATTGTTGCATCCTAAAATTACAGATTTTAGGTCGTGTCACCTTTTTCAAAAAGTTTCAGTAAAAGCTGCACATTTTTGTAGGCTTTGTTTTTGCCATATAATAACAAGAAAAGTTCAAATTGCTGTCAGACATGGACCGGTAGGAAATTATGACCATATTATAACCCACGGTAAAAATATAACAGTATCACGGTATGATGATTCCCACTCTTAAATGTGTTATTTTGGATTTCCTTTAGCGTGCTTTGATGTGATTGAACAAGCAATTTGCTTCTTAAATATATGCTGAATTGAGGGCTGAACGACCCCATTTGACATGACCTATTCCTGCCAGAGCCACTGGTGATCTAAAATAATTATTATAACAGATGTAAATTATTTAACCACAAGATCTCCATAACCACACCACAATCTCTGTGCACATTTATACTGACTATTTTTGGTACATAACATAATTAAGCTATTCTGATAAAGTTTACATTTAACAGGACAACTGTGAATCTACTGCTTTAATATGTAAGATAAATCAGGTTATACTGGGTGGCAACAGTTTTTTTTATGTAATATCACGTTAGAAGTTTTTATTGTGTTTTAAATTCCACAGTGATGTTTGACATAGCAAATTATACATATAAATCTTAGCTGCACAGATAAACTGGAAATCAAAGGTAAATGAAATGTGCATTTAATTAACAAGTTGCTCATGTAAAACTATGGATGTACTTGGTACTTTTTCCATTCACTTAAAATGAATCAAACACACAAGCCAACAACTCCAAAAGAGACCAGCTGTGACCAGTAACATGGTGATATTTGTTTTGCTAATGCCACATACTAAAGACAACTCGTTCATTTCAAGACTGCATAAACTTCACTTTGCCTTTAATGTAGGAATTAGGAAAACAGTAACTTGTCACCTTCTTTGGGTGGCATTGTTTGTAAGCACATTTTGGACATAGGACAACATTCTTTCTTCAAGATGCGTTCTATCACCTTACGACAGCTGAAGCATCCCCTATTGTTTATTCTTTTAGATGGGACATACCCGGGGGGAAGGGGTGATGGTGGAGCATCGCCCCATGATGCTGTACAACCAGAAAAAAATATGGTTGTACTGCAGGAACAGTATAACAGAAAATTTAAGTGGTTTTGAAACCGTGACTTGTGGTATACTTTGAAACCAGCAACCAGTCCATGCGAACTCCACATAACTGTTTTCCTTCTTTTTATCTGATGAAGTTATAATCACTATTTAGTTGAGAAGATTTTGCATTATTGTCCTTGGGTCTAATATCCTCTCCCTGATTCTTTCACTTTCTATTGTGACAATTTTTTTTCAGATATGGAAAGGAGGTGGTGTGCACAACTTCTGTACAGAAATTAAAAAGGATTGGGTCATTCCTTGTATTAATTAGCAAGGGATGTAAAATAGGCAACAACAACATTAGTATTTTTTTTTTTTTTTAAAAAAGGTATCTTAAGAAAATCTTTTGTATCAAGATCAAATTAAGACATCATTATTTTTATAAACCATATTTAAATCTACAGCAGAACAAATTGGTGCATCTCTGTAGAAAAAGGTCGGACTCTTCTAAAATATGAGAGAAATGATCAGTGGCTCATTATGGCATTACATACAACTGTTGTAACAGCAAAATGACAGATCTCAAAATTAATATATCTTGGTTGAAATAATGACTAAATAATGACAAAAAATTTATACAAAGGATAAAAGCAGTGACAACAGCAAAATGGTGTATTAGAGATATTAATTTTGTCAGTACATTTTTAGGAAGATACAAAGTTTAATTTGCACATCAAAAACCTATCAGTTAAACTACCAGAAATGGATTATTTGCATTTTTTTGTGACCAAATTAGTTTTATTTTGTTTTTGTTGTTTTTTTTGTTGACATATGTCCACATTTATTTTGTTTTACATGTGAAAAACTGACTCCAGCCAGGAATCTTCTGGCATAGCACAATATTTAGCTCTGAAAGTGACATAACTCATACACAACCACATGATACAGTATGCAGTAGATCGTTTGTTCTAACTAGTTTTGAAAACAACAGGATAGAGTGCTTGCAGAAATATTATAAAGCCCTGATTTAGAGCAAGGTCTGCAATGAAGAGAGAAGAAGTTTTTAATTTTCATCATTCAAAAATTTTATTTGACACATTGACTCTGGAAAAAATCTAGGAACTAATTTTCAGTATGTTGTAATGCATTATTAAGTTCATACTAAGAAGAAAAGCTGATCCACTTCCTGGCAATTTTCTGCCTTCATTATCACTTAACACATTATTTTTTTATGTTAAAAATTATCAATTATAATACAGAAATATGTTCACAAGTGTTAAATTAACTCTTAACACCTTTGTTCTCAATTTTTGTCAGAGCTTTGTCATCCACAAAGCTCTGACAATAATGTGCAAGTATGTAAAAGATAAACCACAAGCACATATTTTAAAGTAATTTGATTTCTGGACATCACCTACAAAGCCTCCTAAGATTTAACAACCTATAGGGTCACAGATCCAATTTTGGGAACTACTGAAATAAACTATTTTGATTGGTCACGTCAGCAACAACTGACTTCACAGTAACCACTGTAAATTACATGTGGTTACGAGTGATATATTTTCTACGTTTACATGAAAGGCAGATGCTAAATCATATACATGCGTCATATTACATATTACATACATCAGAAATTAGGTTTAATAAATCTTGTTAATTTTCAGTGTAACATAGTTGCTTCCACAGACGTGAACATTTAAGTTTTGTCATTTTCAACGACATAACTTAAAACAGTATCCTTTACCAAGACATGAGCAATTTTGCCTATTTGTATTCTCTTAATAGTTTCTTTCTCCCGAGCTTTCACCACCAAATGTTGATTTTTCAACATGATTTTAACCACACAGGTTTTCTCTAGACAGTGCAATAAATTTTGAGTTACTTTTTGTTCCTAGAGTTTCCCACTCACAGGTTCATGGTGTTTCAAATGGACTTCAGCATTGTTAGACAAGTGTGGGATGCGAGACAGGAAACACCGTGCCTGCGTACTGTAACTGTCTGACATGCTGAGCTCAGGAGAGTAGCTTGGCAGCTGTAGTGCATCAGGTCAATGCTAGCAGAACAGGCAGAAGCAGGGGAGTAATAGGATTTCACCAAGCAAAATCTGCATATTTCTATAAGACCACACACATAAATGGATAAAGTGAAACCAGAGGAGAAAAAATTGAAGGGAAGGAGAGGCCATTCATTGAAAAACAAAATAGAAATGGACTAAATAAGTTGGCTTCCTGATATTAAACAAACTTTACTATTCAAGTTTTGGGTTTCATAGAGGCAAACTATATCATTTAATCTTTTTACTTCAACTTAGTAAGAGTTGACCTTTTTATTGTACATCTAATGGATTATCCACCATACTCACATTTTTGAAACATGATATTTTCTATTTCTATGTAATCAATGACATCATGTACGGCACAACAACTCAGTTGATCAGTACATGTTATTATAGTTTTATGCGTTCATAAAAAATTATTTCCGGAAACTAGATTTGATCTAGACTAAATTACAATTGGCAACAGAATAAATTCAGAAAGTGCCAATGGCATGTTCTACAGCTAACAAGCTATATCTAAAGTGAATCTGATTGATTTTACAGAAACGTCCGGGGAGTCTGTCTTCTAATTTGAGAACATTCATTGAAATAGTACCAGTTTTTAGTCTATTTGAACACGAGAATGCGTAACAAGTGTTTTAATGCCCTTGCTGTTCAATCTCTTTGTAAAGACTTTGGTGAATGCTTTAAGTGCCTATAAAGATCTCAAATATGAAGTAACTCCACACTAAAGCTATTAAAGTATATGCACTGGCTGATGATATAGTCTGCATTACAAAGCCAGGGCATGAGAGTGGTGGTGTTAACTTTCTGCTGCCTTAATGGGAGAGTGAGCTGTCAGAGACATGCATGTAATGGCTCCCTTGCCAGCTGCCCAGTTCAGGCCATGTGGGACCAGCACAGACAAGCCATTCTTTCACACTGTCTCATCTTCAGCACTTGCACTTATTCCTCCTCTTTTTCTCTCTTTTTTTTCTCTGTTATTTTTTATGCTATTTTAAACCCTGTTTACGCTGTAAAACAAAGTTTTGCATAAAACTCTTTTTTAAACTCGGCTCAGAATAGGGATTATTGATGCTCTTGAACCTTTTTTCTTCCATTTGCCTGACACTAAACTGTCCACTTGCCAACGATCCCATACAATTATACAGTATCTCAGAGAATATAGGACCCATAAGGGGCATTTAGTGACTGGTTCCCACAGGAGCTCCTGCTCTTCTTGCTATTTCTCATGGGTATTCAATCTTTACTATTTGAAACAGACTGCTTCTCACCAAACGAAGCAGAATAGTCGAACTATAATGGTACATCTTTATCTCTGACATAGTACGCTTTCAGTACTGCACTTTGTCTGTGTTTCCTCCTTGATGTGTCCTTGACATTCATTTAAGACTTCAGTTTTATTGAAGAAATAGGGCTTTGTTGCTTCGACATTATAACGTTGTATGACTAAAGACATTACACCAGGCCACTAGACATTATCTAACTTGTTAGATAGTTCTTTGTGTGCTAATGTTATTATGTAGGACCATCTCATCTGTTGTCTGAAATGTATGTTCACTCTGCGGTGAAGCTTCCACCTTCTCCTCTTTGTCTCCTCACCTAATCAGTCTTGAAGCAATCATCCCTAGAGGCTATCAGTTATGACAGTTCTTTCATCAGCCATTACTGCTAGTGCTAATGGTGTCCTCGTACTGACTTTAAAAACTTATTATCATACTGTGTATGCTGATTGACAGTTGACCTTCACAGCACTTTATGAAAAGCTGGACAGATACATTGGGTCACTGCAGTTGCTTCCATGACAGGATATTAATAACAATCTGATAGAATTGCGGGGAACCAATTAATCTACTGACTTTACACAAGACAGTGGCTAAGGAAACATTTCTGTTGCTTAGTTGGACAAAACAGTTCTCACACATATTGTTGTGAAAAATTTGCACCTACCTATCACAGGTATAGACATTATGTTGATTCTAGACTTTAATACTTTAAACCATTGTTTTTCTTAGAATGGAACATATAACCTAAGACTTGAAATAATTTGCAAAACCTGACGTCTAGAAATTGGTCTTTGTCTCTATAAGAAGCTCTTGCTCTTTCTGACACAACAATTCTCCGCCAGGATGCCATTTACAACCATTCTTAAAAGTGTTGGAGTGAGAAGTAGTTTGTATGATGCACAATTCCACCAGGTGTTTGCTGTTTTTTGCTGTCACTTGTCTGGAAGAGTTGTGTGGGGTTGTTACAGGCAAGGGGTTCTCTGTGGATCAGGTCTGCTGCTCTAAGAAGGAGCTTTGTGGAAATCGGTGGTGCTTTGTTTTGATAGAACAAGCACTTAGGCAAGCAATATGGCTGCCATGGGAGATTAAGGATTTTTCAAACATGTCTGAAAGAGTCAAAGCAACACTCTCAATATGTTTTTGATAAGGGGATAGCATTATAATGGCATATAAAGTCAAAAAGGTCAATTTTGCATAATAACACATTTAATATGCCCATTATGATTGTATGCAAATAATTACAATGTTTGCATTATAATTGTAAACACTAACAGTTTATTCTATAGTTGTAGGTTTCTCTACTGACAATGTGTTGAGCCAAAGACAGATGTTATAGGTCTGCAAATTCGTTGTAGAGGTGCTTTACTAATGCAAGAGACAATAAGGTAGTAGATAAACAGCTTAGTTTTTTTCACTTAGCCCAAATATTACATGCAGAAAACATGTTATATTTTTAGGCAGAATTTTGAGTGCAGATTTCTATATAATCTTTTCATCTTGAATTTTGCTGAACAGCATAATGAATAGCTTTGTGTAGTTATCACTAAAGCAAGACTTATTTTAAAAGGTGTTGCTAAAAAGACTAACCACTTGTATAAAATGGCTTTTCATTGTACATGTTATAATGAGAGGTTCTAAGGAAGTCAAGTGGAATTGTGACACATCCATTTGAAATAGTTTTTTTTATGATTATATCTCATTGGTTTAGAGTTTGATTTGAAGTTCTGAGAAACATCAGTCATTGCACATAATATCCTATTGTCAGTTGAATGTGAAAAATGTAGTAAACTGTTTATTTTCTTATTGCTTTTTTATTACTGTGAACAGATGCAAATGACCTTTCCTAAATGAGTTTGAAATGTATGATGCTAGAAGTAAGCCTGAAATTAAACTCATAATATACAGACACTATTATCCTGCTGAGATATATAACTTTGTGATTTTCTTTCCCCACCTGTTACCAATGGAGCTTGTGTTTTCATTTCATATTGACCTCTGGATATGATAGCTAATTAAACATTTTGATAGGAGAGTGAGGAAATGAGGGCTCTGTTTGTTCAGAGAGAGATAACATTCAGAGAGTAACCAAGGCACAGTCTGGCAATATTACCTCACGTTGAGCTGCATAATAAAGAGGGCTCGCATGCATATTAATACCAGTACTCTGCATAATGTCTACATCTTATGACAGACTCAGAAATACACTGACATCTCACTGGTATTGCTTAACCTCTTCTGCTTTATTATTTGCATCCACATTCTCTCATGCTGGCAGAGATCTCCCTTAAGCCTAGCCTCACCCATGTCAACTTCACCGGCCCTGGCTGCCACCCACTTTCTCACACACTACCAGTTTTCACTCTTTAGAAACGCATGGTGGAGGTATGTGATGCCAAATGAGCTCCTCGTTACCCCCCTCCCTCCCGCTCGGTTAGCAGACGCTTTTGGAAGAACTACAGCGACATCTGCATGTGCCATGATTACAAAGCGCCAGGCTCATACCCAACAAATTCGCTGGGCCTCCCCCTGCCAGTCTGCTACTCATCTCAACAACCCTTGCCCCCCGGCCTTGCGGCACTCGTTTCTCAAATTACTAAACATGGTTAATTGTGTGAGGCGTAAAGCTCACTTCATTTGAATATTCTGTCTAGGAGGGAGGTTGGGGGGGGTGCCATGCAGAGGGAGGAGAATTAAAGAAGTGTGCTTGGGAAAGGGAGAGGGAGGGGGGTGCGTGGAACTGAAACTACAGATCTCAGAGGAAAAAAAACACACACTGTTTTTGTTTTTTTGTTTGGTTTTTTATACTGAATGTTGCCAATGAGTACGCTATTGTTTACAACAATTTTAACTCCCCTCAAGTCAAAACCTGAACTCTGAATTTGATAGTATATTTAAAGTAATTTATTTCTTATGAAACTTCAGTTATTTTGCCTAGAATGCTTTGAAGTGTTGATGGTCTGAAAAATGTGTGCATTTCCTCATTCATTATTAACTTGTGGTGATTTTTGTCTTTTTAAAAGCTCCAAATTTTGCCACATATTTTGTTTGTGTGTGTGTTAGATTGATTCATCACCGGTACTTGACATATCCAGGAGCTTTAAATCATTTGACATTAACACTAAAGCGTATGTTGAGCTTATTTAAATGTAATTGTCTAAAGCTATTATTAAACTGGTGCAAATTATTCCTTTAAAGTGAAAAGGTTTGTTTTCATTCTTCAGCTTGTTTAAATGAAACACACAACTTGACTTGTACCATTTGCAATGCTCTAATCTTATTGGCTATACTGAATGAATCCAGTGCATATGATTTCAAAAAAAATAACTTTACATTCTTAATTCATAATTTTACTTTTAAAAGTCAGAAATTGCAATAATCAAATTTCTGTTTCACTTTACAAATCAACAAACGTCCATTAGTTCTACATGAACAGACATTCGCTGTATCTGTGATGGCCTCTTGCATAGATTATAACGCGACTAATTATTCCTCGTTCGAAACGCTGAAAGCAATTATTTTTTTCGTAAAGTCATTCTGAAATAAACAAATTGGCAGATTGTCTGAATCAAGCACACTTCTTTGAAGATGTCATCGCTTAATGAGCTGGGGGTTTTTTTTTCGGCTTCCACTCCCTCGCTCTCGTCTGCCATTTGCCCATATGCTTTGGCGGTTAATGATATGCAAATGAAATATGCATAAAACCGCTCTGTTGTAGGATGATTAAGCATAGAAGACATTAGCCAGTGCCCGCTACAGTGTCTCTCTGCTGCATTCCACTTCCACCAAGCGCCACTCTTTCGAAGATTAACAATTCTAATGCACTAATAATGAGAATAACACAAATAGTATCCAGTTTGACAGAAATTAGATCCCTGTAAGGTTTCTTCTCAGCCCAGTTTTGTAAGATCCAGAGCCAGGATACGCAGATGTCTTCAGACATGATAGATGGTGCTACAAAGAGCACGCACAAAGTAAAGAGACCAGGTTTCCCAGGAAAAAGTGCCTTGAACATGACTCGCAATGCAGGAGCTTTTCTCTCCGGTGTTTGTGAGTACTGTAGCATTATTTGACTACTGGCATATAACGAAGGAAGAAAAATATCCCCGTTCTTTCCTTCTCTCTCTCTCTCTCTCTCTCAAACACACACAGATACACTCCACCCCCCATTCCATCCTGCTCTCTTGTGCAAGCCCTCTTTTTTTGTAATCCATTTGTGCAATGAAGATGCTCCACAATTAACATCCCCCATGGAATCAAATAAAAGGGTGATTATCCAGCGTTGATTAGTTCCGAGTGATTAAAATATCCACATGATTCCATCTGATGAATATAGAAGAAATGCGCCAGCAGTTACTAATTACGTTGTTAATCGCGTTTGTCGCGATCCTGATTAGTGCGTTTAAAATGCCCGAAAAGATGCCATCTTTTAAATGATCTTTCTTGAGTCGTGCAGATGGCAGATTCAGACATATTGATTGCTCCAATGTTTTGTAGCAAGGAAAAAGACGTCAAAATCCCTCTCTTAATTATTCATCTTGTACAACCATGGTGTTCTTCCAAATAAATCCCAGGAAAAAAATTTGAAGGGGACCAGCTGATGAATATCCATGCGTTGCTAATTACTATTTTAATTCCATGTGCATGTTAATAATAAAGCGTAATTGATGAAATCCTCCGATGTGTCTTTGCAGCGATGCCCATCTGTGCCCGGTGCCAGCAGAACTGGGACCAGAGAAACATTCCTTGCGACCCACAGAGTATGTCTAGCTGTGGTTCAGACCAGTTGTTAGGTCTGTGTTGCATCTGTTTATGATAGTTTAGCGCAGGAAGGAAAATCCTCTAAGGGTGGAGTTTGTTCAGTTCTTTTGGGTGGTTGGCAAGAAAGGGGCAGAAAAAAGTCAAAGCGATGTGGGTGTGGAGGATGTAATGAGTTCCCACGGCCTCAGTACCCCCAGTGTGGTTGCAAGCAGGCCAGCACCTCCCCCCTGAATGTCTCTCGTACTCAGGTTTCCTCCTCATTTCAATCTCTTGTGTGCCCGTTTCACAACGCCCCAGTAGTTTCTGTGCCAACTGTCTCACTGTTGTTGTAATACTGCAAAGGTTGAATCTGTAGTATTTAAAGACCTTCATTGTCATTTTACACACAGATGTATAACGTAAATGATTGCATTCCACTGTGCTATTTTTATGTGCAGAAATGTGTCCCTTTACGAGATGATGATGTTGCCACAGTGCAAGTAAAATTTGTTCACATCTGCACATTTAAAGTAAGGTTAAAAGTTAGTATAACCAACTGTCCATTGATAATTTCTTTTTGGAGTTGATTAAGATACATCCTTATGTTTGGATCTTTGTTGTCTCTCTCTTTCATGTCTTTGGCATTGTAAACAGCTGCTATTGAGCTTCAGCCACAGTCCCTCAGGTCCATTCTTCCCTCCTCCTCCTTTTGCCACTAGCAGATTGGTGGCATCTGTTGCAATGGTAGACATTGAACGTTGCTGCCAGCCAGTTCAGTGTATAATGGCAGTTTACACAGGGGAAAATAATGAGTAAAAGAGGAAGGGTGTTGGCATACGAAAGCTTCCGCTTTATGTCCTTTTACTAAAAGTCAGACTCTTTGCTGCTTTCCCCGTGACATATACTCCTTTTTGATTTTGTTGCTGCTCTTCTTATGAAGTCTATTGTTTACATATTGAAATTGTTGTTTTGAATGACACAGCCTAATTAACGATGCTAATTTTGCTCTAATTAGTCCTATCTTCTCTGCAAGGTCTCCTCCTGTTTGTTCGTTCTCTTTTGTTTTTACCAGCTGATACGCGAAGGGTATCCCATCGTGCCGATTGGGTTTAATAACGGTATATCTCCAGTGTCCTTTGCCAGTTTTCATGCCAGATGCCATCACGTTCCCGCCGGTAAACCAATCAAGACTCAAAACGGCCGAATTATTTGTCCCTGGCAATCCTCCAAGGTAGGAATTTTTGCCTGCGTATTTAAATGCCAACCGTGAGACTGGTTCATCATTTTCCAAAGGGTACATCCTTAACTCCTAACGAAAGGAATGGCATGGTGTCTCCTGCCCAGATGGCTGACTGCCTGGCATCACAAGCGGTAGCTCCGATGGATAGTGAGAGAGCGAGAATGAGTCAGTGGGAGGAGTTTTCTGTGCCACCGCCACTCCCCGTTATCCCAACAAAACAGCTCAAAGTTTTTTGCCTTTTTTTTTTTTTATAGAATGTTGTTATTCATAAATCCTGTGTCAACTCTGTCTCCACCTCCCATTTCTTTTGTGCTTGGCATCCATTATCAAGACTGGACTTCCGGTCTCACATCTTCGGTAATTAACTCTGTGGTGCACTCTAGAGAGCTGAACATCCACCCCATTACCTCAATTTTGGCACGAGGTTTTAACAGCTTTCCTTTTCAGTATATCTTAATATTAGGTTTTATTGTCAAGTCTTCAACGTAAGTTTGTTAGTCCTCCAAATTGGCATTGAAGATAGAATGGAAGGATGTCTGGTGATCCATATCTTCAATCATAAGATGACCTTCTATCCTAAAAAAGTAAAATAAAAATATCCAGAAGTCTATCAAAACGACAGCAGCCTTTTTGTCCTCCGAGCTATATCTATCAGCAAATCCATGAGTGAACAGTAGTCCGTCTTGATGCTAGCACTGAATGGATGGCACTGTGCCAACTTCTCCCTGCCATCAGGCACATTCGCTCCTTGTTTCCCTTATTTGCCCATCCCCTTTTTATCTCTGTCCCTCTCTTGCTCACCCTCCTCCTCTTCAGTAGTTTTCTTCCACATGCCCATTACACCCATCCTTCCTTGCCCTGTTTTTTTTCTGTCCGCTGCTTTACACTAATTACCATTTCTGCTAATTGGTTCCAGTAGCCAGTAATCGAAGATGATAGCTTTAAATAAAAGTTTTTGATCAGGTCTGCTGAGTCAAACCTTTTAACCTTGATGCCTTACATTAGTGTTTCTCTGTTTTCTTTCCTCTGCACTGGTCCTCAATCCGGTCTCTTTTGGTGCAGTGAAATCAGAGTGGACTGTTTGTGCCACAGTGCAAAGTGAAGGACCTCAAGCTATATCTCAAGCTATCTGACTGCAGCTGATTAAAGTGGACTTTTACTGGCTGATTCTACTGCACAATATTACCCAGGCAGTTTAATATTTAGCGTCACTCATCTAATCTCCTTTTTCTTCCTCTTCTTGTCTTGCAATTTCCCTAATTAAGTCTTTCTTGTTTTATTGTCACTCTAGATAGTTCCCATCCCCCTATTAACGATCTCATTAGGCTTCTTTAGCTTTTTCACAATTGCTTGTTTCACTTAACGGTGTATTTTAATCCCATGTATTACTGCTACTTGTGTGAGACATGGCAAATAAACAATTTATGAATAATTGTATATTGCAATAGTTTTGATAATACTCTGCATATTTAATAACTATCTCAAATAAAATGGCTTCCTAATATTTTTTGTTTGAGGCTCTTACGACATTGAAGGCAAGCAACAAAGGTAGTTAAATTAATAGATAAAGGGATCTTTTCCATTGAGAGAATTGCAGAGTGCTCTTAATTAGCAATGCACTGGATTGCTTAATTAGTCAAAGCAGATTTGAGTAATTAACATAAGTTTTACTTGTATTTACAAGTTACTCCATGCGATAATTTTTCTAACTCTGAGATGTTTTTTCTTTGTTTGTCCTGTTTACAAACTGAGATTGTTTTGGTTGTTCAATGAAAGACAAAGGTTTGAGTACAGAAATTATCCCCTTTTTTAAACTCAAAGAGCTTATAGGGATTTGAATATACTATTCATTATTGTTAGATATTCTTTATTTTATTATTAACTAAAAAGTAGCAACTGGGCAATTGAGGCAACAAGAGGAATTCATTATGCAAATTGATGGGATTTGCATAATGTCTTATCCCCTGAATATGTAAATGAACCGTATAATTTATGAGTGCCTGGTCTGCCTCAGTGTTCTCATAACTTACAAAGAGTTTTTTTTTTTTTTTTTCCACACGTCTCTCCTCCTATATTGGCTGGCATGGCGTGCGCCACACTCACAAACCAGACCTGTACTAAACAAGCACACCCACAAAAGGGGTTGCAGGCTGGGTACTGTGACTGACTGGAAAAACTTGTCTGACAGATGGACGGGAAAATAAGGAGGTATGGGGAGTATGGGCGAAATGTTTCGAGGGGTACAAATCACACTAGAAATGCTCAACAGAAAATGCTAATTCTTTCTCTAAAAAAAAAAAAAAAGCTCTGCGAAACCAAATAAATGAAGATGCAAAACAAAGGCAGAAGATTTCAACTGGGCAGAACAGCTGCAGTTTCTGACTTTTTTTATTTTTCTTGTTACGTCCTTTCTTTGATGCCCGCTTTTATGTGGATTTTTTCCTACTTACGACTGGAGCTGGCAGCTTTTTCCTGTTGTGGAGGATTTCTACATGAGTCAGTACAATGATGGCAGCTGGCTGGGTGAGAGAAGGAAGCGCAGAAGGAGAGAGAGGCTATGTCTCAAGGCATGTGTGTGGGTTCCAGTCAGTGTCTTCCAGTGCCCTGTGATGCCACCACTCAACCCAGCCAAGACTAGATCAGAGCATCCACGCTGTATCCAGGGAGACGAGAAGCAGACAGTGTTGTGTAAACTGCTGAGGTTTGGCCACCTTATTTTCCCAGGAGGATCATAATTGCGACAATTATTCCGATGCAAATCGTTTGTAATGATCGGTCTGCTTTGCATGCTTAATAGAAAGCAAAAGACAAAGAAATTTCTGCGGCAATCTTGAAGAAAAGAAGCCAGTGAGGACAGCGCTGGAAAAAAGAACCGTCCATTGCAATGAGGACATATTGAAAAAAAGAAAATCTAATTCTTCCTCAGGTCGTCAAGCCAGAAAAATTGCTGAAATGTAATATTTTTGTGACTTTCACCACACATCTATGTTCATTGTGATCTGGAAGATGTAAGTTTCAGCATTTCTTAATACTTTGACACTGCCATACTCATGGTCATGGATCTATGGCAGTTCCAAGAACACTTAATTGAACTCAAAAACAGTTGTACTTGTCATTTCAATATCGCTTGAAAATGACTCTGTTGCAGCAAATACCCGTTTGTGTGTTAAGGACAGAGGGACAAAGGAAACGTCATTATGTAATTCAGCTCATTGCACTGATGCGCGCGCACACGCCTACACACGCAGGGCTGATTGTCTTTGTGTAAAACTTTTTTTATGCACTGTATACTACTCTCAAAACTGTTTTTCATTTCCGTAATCTCAGCTCAACTTTTCTAATTTGACTTAAATATTCTGTCTGTATTTTTTAAATGTAGTCATTGTTTACAATTTGTCCCACATAACAGCATTTACACTAAATCAGTTTTATGTATACGTTACTCATGTGGTAATTAAATTTTGTTTCAGCATTTCACAAGTATTATGTGCTTTCCACTATACTTTTTTGATTGCTTATAAAAAGTATAAAAAGTATACTTCAGAACTGTAAGTTTGTCATAATGACTTGAGATCAGGGTCCTGTCATGTTAATATACATACTCATAAAGTTTTCAGACTTTTTTGTTTTTGGTAAAAATAACAGCTGCACAACTGAATCTCTTTGTATTTTGCTCCTTACAACCAGAATGTAACAATATTTTGTTATTATTATTATGTATTCTTTTATGCTTAAAATTTTATATGAACACCCTAAAATATTTGAGATTCATAGTACCACCCTTACAAAAAATCCCATGAAAATCACATGTGATTACATGTGGATCACATAATCCACCAAAGAAATCACATGTTTTCACATGTGATTTTCATGTGATCACATGTGGAAATGTGTGATTCACATGTGAATCACATGTGATTTTACCACGAAATGTTCCAAAATCACACGTATTCATGTGCTTTCACATGTGATTCACATCATTCACATGTAAAATTTGTGTGAACCACATGTGAAAGTCACATGTAATTTTCATGGGATTTTTTTGTAAGGGCAGTATTAAATGGAAATTGACCTGTAATAATACAGACACTTGTTGAATTACTTACTGCCTACCATTTTCAAAAGGTAACAGTATGTTATGTTTTTAATCTTTATGTCATGTTAGAATGTACTTCTCTCATCCAAAGACACACCTGGAGTGTTGCTTTGATTTTTTCATGCATGTTTGAGAAATCTTTGAATCTCCTGTGGCAACCATTCAGGGGCTCCTTCAAGGTGCCACCTATTTTCACAAAAGTCTACAGCCAAGCTTCTGGTTCATATAGTACCCCATGACCTGCCTCACAAACTTCTGCCAGACTAGAAACAGCAGCAATTGGCAAATACCTGGTGAAACTGGACCTCTGCTGAGTTTATAATACAAACCACTACTCAGTGCAACACTCCTAAGAATAGTTGTAAGCAACATAATGGATGAACACTGTTGTGATAACATTTTGAAGGCGGAGTTTCGGGAAGAGTAGGAGCTTCTTCAAGAAAGAGGTCTAGTTCAAGATGTCAAATTGTGAAGTCAAATTTCTTTCAAGTTGTATACAACATTTTTATAATTCAATGTATGATAGTAACTGGATTGTACCAAAAAATGGCAAGAATCTTTATGTCTTGGCTGATACACAGCCAGGTTCCACAATGGTTCTTGTTTTATTGTGTTCTGTTTTAAGTTATTTTAGCATTTATGTTATGGTTGATATTTTATCTCATGATGTTTTATTGTCTTTAAAGCTGATTTATGTTGTTAAAGCACCATCTGGGGACATGCATTACAAATTAGCCAAGGGTATAAATGTAACAGTGTCCAGTATTTGTTTATATGTAACACTTATTCCCATGCAAATTTCAATAAAAGAAATAATCTTGTCATGTTTGGCTGATTTTGCTTTTTGATGTCAAAATTGAACCACTTTTGCACCAAGCATTTTTTAAAATAGCTAACTTTCCACCAAACACTTGTTTACATATTCTTAAAAATACGTCTCGGTCAGTAATTTTGTAAGACATTCACTCATTAAACTATATTTCTCAAAAACATAAAACCCCAATGTTAGAGGAGGAATCTTGCCTCTTTGTATAAGACAAAAAAATGTGAGTTTATGAAACGACAGTATAGTCATAAATGAAAGTTATTTAAAAGAAAAAGTCGGCAGTTGTATTGAGCGAGGTGACGCCTGTGTCCTGGACTGCCTGAGATCCTTGTTAATGGTCATTTATCCTATTAGATAATGGTGTTTCTGAAATTTCCAAAATGTCTTGGTATGCTGAAACATTCAGAGTTCCTTTCACTGGAACTAAGGAGCCAAGCCCAGCTCTTGATAAACAACCCCACACCATGTTTTCCCCTCCACCAAACATTACATTTGGCACAATGCAATCAGACAAGTAGCTACTGTTGTCCTGGTAACTGCCAAGCCAGACTCATCCATCAGATTGCCAGATGGAGAAGCATAATTCGCCACTCCAGAGAATGGGCCTCCACTGCTCTAGAATCCAGTGGTGGCGTGCATTGTACTTGATGATGTATGGCTTGGATGCAGCTGCTCGACCATGGAAACGCATTCTATGAAGATCTCTGCTCACTGTTTTTGAGCTTATCTGAAGGCCATAAGAAATTTGGAGATCTGTAGTGATTGGTGCTGCAGAAAGTTGGCGACCCCTCCGTACTCCAATTTTAACTCCAGGATTCCTTTCGTAAATCAGAAACTTAAAAAGACCAGCAAGTCAACAAATTCACCATAGTGGAAGCTAAAGCATGCTTTCATTTTCATATATTTGCTTGAATCTGTCCATATTTGCCTAAATCCTTAGCCTTTTCTTACTGACCTATTTTTTCAAATTTGCCCCTTTTCCAGGTTGATGTTCCACATATCATGGCCCAAGGGCATACTAGTACAGTGCCACCCAATATTTTCCTGAATCTCCACAATTTAGAATTCCATTTTAAAGGAAACTGACATATTTGTTTCACACCAGCATGCACATTTGTGATGAGTCTAATTGACGACTGTGAAGTGACTTGGGGCTGTTAAACAGTTAACTGCTGCATGCAAAGCATGTTAATGTAGTTGTAAGCAATCATGCATTATTTAAACTGGACTGAGAGATTAAGACTCTTGTAGCTCCTCTATAATTTATCTGCATTAAAGCTTTATCAGTTTTGCTGGAATAAACAGTGGGCACATGATGAGATGTAAGATACAACAGCTTGTCACTTGTGCATAGCTTTGCTGTCTTTTCATCTTTACATCTTTAGGCCATGCTTGGTTTGTGTGGATGATAAAGAGAAACTGCATTTTATTTTGTTTATTTTACAAAAGGCAACTTTCTTAAAAAAAATTTCTCAACCCCTTGAAAACAAAGTCCTTCATCAAAGCAGTGTGGCTCTTGCTTCTTATTTGCTAAGCCTGATTTTAACCATCTTAGTTTAGTTGTAACAAGGTATATGGGCTAAAAATATTGAACATTCAGCATAGTTTTTGAAGCAAATATGGATAATGACAGAAAAACCTGAAATAGCTATTTAATATATGTCCATCAAAGCGTGTTTGGAGGAAAAGTAACTCATCTTGTGAACTGGTAGCTCTAATAAAATATATATTTGGCAAGTCACATCCAGCATTCATCTTTTTTATGCACACATAAGAGCATATTTGAAGTGGATAACTCGACCAATTTGTCACAGTTTTGGGTTGTTTGGGTTTGGAGTTTACTTACTTTAGTCTAGTCTTCTTTAGATGAGATCACTTCAGTTTTCTTTTATGCATTTGGTTGGGGGCTGCCATAGAAAAACATAGGAGAGCATCAAAATGCCTTACAAAGCAAGGTATTTCAATGCAATGCATGGAAGGCAGCTATTACTCTACACCTCAAAATAACTGCTACTTCCTTTCACCCTTAATGCGGCTCGTACCACTGCTTGCACCCCACAATATATATATATATATATATATATATATATATATATATATATATATATATATATATATATATATATATATATCAAAACATGTGGCTGGATCTTGGCATGCAGGCTATTATTTCTGTTGGCATTTCGAGTAACTATGGCGACGTAATTAGCGAAAACTAGTCAAATTCAAATCAAAACAAATTCTAACTGACACTGTTTTGTGTCAGACTCAAAACAGGGATAGAATTTTTCCCCCTCTGTGTCTCACTCACACATGACAGTTTTCAGAGAGGATTAATTACTATACCAATAGAACACTGAGGTGGGCAGAGATGTAGAGAATTCACCGACTGCACATACTACATGTTAAGTAGTATGTAAGCGTAAGACGAGTAGTATTTCAAAAGAGCAGGAGACATCTTGTGTTTTTTGAACTACAAGATTTGTAGTTAATCTGTTACGAGATGAGCACCTTTCTGCTACTATAGTGCCACAAAGAAAACATCTGATTTTTACTTTTGTAAAATTTACCAATTGTAAATTTTTTCTGCCTAATCAGATAAGCAGCATTTCAAAAGAGCCTCTGTTTTATGAACAATAACATTAGTTGTTAATAATTGGGTGTTACAAGATTAGCGCTTTTTTCTGGTAACGAACTGCCACGAAGTATAAATCAGATTTTTACTTTAGTGTTAAATGTCTGTTTTGTAATACATTCACCACCAGTGACACAAAAAAGAAAAACAAGTTCACTTTTCTGAAAAATTCACAACTGAACAATACTTGTTAAGTAGTATTTCAAAAAAGCGGAAGAAATCATGTTTTTTGAACAATAACAATATTTGTTGTTAATCTGTTGCTAAGAGATGAGCGCGTTTTCTGATAACCAAGAGTAACGAATGTTTACTTTTGTAAAATTTACTAAATGTAAATTTCTTGTGTCTAAGCAGATAATCAGTATTTCAAAAGAGTTTATGTTTTATATACATTAATATTAATTGTTTTGTGCCTTTTTTTCTGGTAACGAATTGCCACAAAGTATAAATCAGATTTTTACTTTAGTGTTAGATGTTTGTTTTGTACTGTATTTGCCAATAATTTCAAAAATAGAAAAACATTTTCACACCTATGAAAAATTCAAAAACTGAACAATTCTGGTTAAGGAGTGTTTCAAAAGAGCAGATGAAATCTTATGTTTTTTAAACAGTAACAATATTTGCTGTTAATCCATAGCTTAGAGATGAGCCCCTATTCTGGTAACAAAGTGCCATGAAGTGAACTTGATTTTTACTTTTGCAAAAGTAAAAATCAAAAGGCAGTTCATTAACATTAGCACAACCTTTGCTAATTTAGCTACTGCCCACCTTAGCAATAGCCTTTTTCCTAAAATTTATTAGCCATATTCAGCACACTGAATGAATTAAGTCTATGTAAAACAACATGCTAGTTCTACCCCACATTCCACTGGCAGTATTTAGGCTAACTTTAGCATGTTAGCTAATTTTAACGTATGCACTAATTTTAACATGCTGAATGGGGGTAAGTCTATGTTATTCAACATACTTGTGACTCTCCACATGCTTTTGAGTACATTGTAGCTTGATGATTCATTGTCTACCCTGGCATTGTTTGGTCATGTCAGGTCGTGTTTTTTTTTTGTTTTTTTTGCTTATCTTATTTATTATCTTGTTTTACTGTTTTTAGTATTATGTTTTTGGGGATTCTTTATTTTTTTGATGGAGAACACTTTGGTCCAACTTGATTTTTTGTTTTTTTATTTACTTTATAAATGTGTTCTTTAGTTTGTCCCTCAACCAAATGCAGTACATTATCATGAGAGTTTCAGGGTATTTAACACCAAGCAACTTCATTTACTCTCTTTTGGTGATCTTTATTCACATCTGTCTGGAAACTTCTGCCTGGTCATCAGTCCCACACATTCTTGCCAGTATTTTCTCCTCTAGCCCTTAGTGCACCTCTTCTGCCTACAGTCTTGTGTGCAGCATGCTCTGGTGGCAAAAGGTGCTCGTTAAAGTCCATAACTTATCTCACGTTTGAAGCTAATGGGAAGAATACTGGCCGCAGTAAAAAATAAATTACATTTTTCCCCCCTCTCTCTTCCTGCCCTTCTAACCTGTCGCGTAATATAGAAGCGTTGAGTGTATGCATTACAGATCCTAAGCATCAGAATTTATCTGTGCTGCACAACGCTGACTGATGCATTTGGAAATAATGTACTAGTGCTGGGCATTACAAGAACCCTGCTAACTAATGGACAGCTCTTGCCTGTGGCTTGCGATGTATATCATTCAGCTGGACAAGCTCATCAACTCCAACAGTTCTTTTGCAGGGTTTCCTGGACAGACCAATGACTCAGACCTTTTATTAAAGACTCCTGCACAATAAAAACACCCTCCTCTATGACTGATTATTTCTGTCGCCATCAGTACATATTTTTCGCCTTTGTTTTTGAAAAATTGGGCTTCAAATTTTATTCATTCATCATACAGCCATATAAGCAAAACTCTTACAGAATAGTAGCATAAACAAAATCTTTACATCACATTTGAACTTTCATGCAGTTCAGATCTGCATAAAAGTTCAATTAAACATAAATTAAATTAGATTTTTAATTGTTTTAGGTAGCTCAAAAAATGTCATTTAGATGTTAGTTCTTAATAACATAACCCTATTATAACCCTGGTAAAATCAAGCCCCTTGTCCCACGCTATTTGCTATGTGGGCTCTTGGATATTGAGAAAAGCTTCCTGACAACGTGGACTCTGTTGCAGTTTTGAATTTTTCTCTTCTGCTAATGTTTTCCCATCACGTAAATAATGCACCAGTTTGTCGCTAAGAAACTTGCCTCCGCTATAAACAACCATCCTCCACTGCAAAGAGAGAAGTTCCAATCCGAACAAGGTGGCTGTTAATCTTAATTCAATATTTGGAAGTGTGACCAACATGAACTGAATGGCTTTGTTCACTTCCTCCACTACCATTCCTAAAACTATAGGCAGCTTACAACTCTAAAACAGTGCAGAAATTCAATATCATTGTTCATAACCAGAGAGAATTTCAGTGTTGTAATAGGGTGACCAGACGTCCTCTTTTTCCCGGACATGTCCTACTTTTCAGACCTAAAAAAATGTCCGGGGGGAATTTAAAAATCGTCCGGGATTTTGGTCAACTGCCTCTAAACACATTACATAGCTTACAGTGCATCGTGATTACATTGCCACTCCGTTCCACTACTCCATTCCAGGTTTCTTTGTATGGCAAAGAAATCGGTAGCACATGTGTGTCCGCCGATTCTACCCCCCATCCCTGTTGGTGCATGGGTGTCCGCCGATTCTTTTTTTTGTGTACATCACTTTGACCAGTTGTGTGTTTTAAATTGCTTTATAAGTAAAACTATTGTTTTTTTTTTTTAGAACTTAGACTTTTATTATTTTTTACAGAGCAATGATGCAACCATGCATTAATGGTACATAACACAAATGTTGACTATATGAAGTTTTCCTTAAAATATACATCTTAATCACATTTCTAAGTTCATCGTCATACAACCCCAAAATAAGGATACACTTTGGAAGGTTTAGCTAAACATCATATGCCAAGAGACAAACTTGTTGGGTTTATTTACATCAACATTGCTTCTGCTGGCCCCCAGCGCAGGCTAAAAGTGTTTTTTTGAAGTCTTAATGAGTAGGTTATCTTTTCCATTTTATACAATTCCCTTACGTTTTGGACCCATAAGTCATAGAAAGGAGGCTCCAGCTGCATCCACCTGATTGTAATGCATTTCAGGGCAGCTGTAAAAAGGTCATTTAACAGATATGCTTTGTCCCGTCCTTGCAAACCATCTGATACAATACCAAGTACCGCAACTGTAACATCCTTTGGTATAACTCCTGGGAAAATATGGTTTATAGCTCTGTACACCTCATCCCAAAAGTTTTGAAGTTTAGGGCATGACCAAAAAATATGTGTATGATTGGGGACCGCTGAGCCACAGTTTCTCCAACACAAGCTTGGTACTAAAGGATCCATCTTGGCAACCACATCTGGGGTCCTGAAATATCTGCTAATAATTTTCCATGTATATTCCCACCACGTATTTGAGTTTGTAACTCTATGGGCCTCAGTCCAGACTCCCTCCCATGCCTCGTCAGAGATTATTTTGGCCGTCTCTGCCTCCCATCTTTGTTTTGTGTAAAACTATTGTTTTGAAAGAAAATTATTGTTCTATAGAGAAAAGACTGATGCACTAGTTGAAACTTAACATGAGCACATACCCTTTTGAAGTATAAATTATTAATGTACTAAGAGCAGTGGAGGAGTATAAGTAATTTGTTCTCAAACTTTTAAGATTTATATAAACAAAATCACTGCTAGAGTTGGGTTGTGTGACCATTTAGGTAAGAAAAATGCATAAATGGCATTTAGGCATAAGTTCCCTAAAATATTTTTTCAAGCACAATGTGAAGAACAATGCCAATATATTGAAAGTTGTATAATTTGAGAACATACCACAGTTGTATAAACCATCTAAAAATGGTGGCTGAGATGCAAGTATTTGGAAGTAGTGGTTATGACATTAGCCACTACACATCGCTAATGTCATGATGTGTAGTGGTTGTTGGTGGACCCAAATGCAGACAGGCAGAAGCAGCTTGCAGCTGAGGAATATTTTATAAAAATGATGAACAAAAAAACCTACAAAGGTCTCAGGGAGCCAGGGTAGAACACAAACCACAATTCCAAGGTGAGGGGCGGGGAACTCAGCAAAGAGCCACGTGACTCCATTTTCCCCCCATGGAATTATGGTAACAAAAGACCAGCAAGGAGTAAGAGGAGAAGAGAAGCTTGAAGTACTGGGAGACTGAATGCTGAACAAAAGACCTGGGCTGAAGAGCTAATGGGTTGCAGGTGTGAGAGGAGAGAGCAGAAAGGAGGCTGAAGAGGGTGAGAGAAAGTTACAAAAGTGACCAGGAAACACTAAAGAATAATTAGACTTAACAAACATAATTAACTAGATAAAAAAAAAAAAACAACTAGAAACACTAAGAAGGACTGAAGTATAACGAAACAGAAATAAGACTGCTCTAATCAAATAAGGAGAATAAGGAACAGAGAATAATTAAACCTCAAAAACTACTCAGGATCCCAATAGCTAAGTTGTAGAAGCTTCATTTTAGTGGGATTTAAAAAAAAAAAAAGATTTTGAAAAAGTATGTTATAAATTAAGTACAGGAGAATCTCAATGGTCTTACAGCCTTCACACATTTAGTTGGCTGAATAGCTGTTGCAGAGCACATTTTAATTAGGAAATACTTTTGCATTACAATTCACATTGTAACAAAAAATATATTAGATGAAATATATTTTTATTTCTGTATTTAGAACTTTGTCAACCATTCACATTCAGAATTTTTATCAGTAGTAATGAGAATTTTTTTAAACCTGGTACACTGGACTTTAGTAGATACACCATTTATTTTCTTCCTGCATTTCCATGGCTCTTGTGCATTTATTTGTGTGTATGTTTTAATAGCTGCACCAGACAGTTTCTGCCTTTCTCCAAAGTAATGTAAACAACAAGGGATAGGTCAGATGAATTCCATCCGCACAGAGGTCAGAAATACAGAAAATGAATAGCGATGAGAATCCCTCAGCAGGCCGCAGGAGAGACAGACTAATAAGAGCATAGCAGAAGAGTAAAAGGGGGCCCCTGGGAACAAGAATAAAGGTTTTCAGTACATTTTTAACAGAAAGTGGTCTGAAAATATAATGATGCCTGCATCAGTAATCAGGAAAGGAATTTGTTCTAGGATATGAAATAGGATTGAAATTCCCTAGTTGTGTTAAAGAATGGGCTTTGTAGGTGGAGGGTTAGGTTATGAGGGGTGAGTGGGGATATAGTGGAATGAAAAATGTGAAGATGAAACCTGGTGGATTGTTGAGTGGGGGTGTGGTTCTCCTTTTTTGGAGGTGTAGAGTATAAGGGACATTGGAACAAATTGCTTGTTTTCTGGTTTTAGCATATTTTTCATTGTTTTACTTTGCAACATTTATTTAAAGCCAACTTTTCAAAATTACACAATTTTATAGTTCAAAATTAGCATTGAATACCTTGATTAATGCCTTTAAGGAAGATGTTTTCTGCATCTTTTATAATGGCAGATTGAGGTAGTTTTTAAATTAAATTGTCTCAATTTGTTTCCAATGGAGGTTTAACAATTGTAAGTGTAACCCCCATAAACTATGCTGATCTGTCTGCATGTTTAATGTGTTTGTTTTGTTAGTTCTTAGAATGTCCTGTAGGGGGCATTAGACCCACATTTCTCCTGTGTTGGTACGAGAAGAAGAGGGAAGAGAAAAAGAAATGGCCGACTAAGTACATTTCAACAGAAGTAGAGATGCCACTATGCATACGTGCTGCTGTGATATCAAAGAAATCTGTTTATCTTGAACTGGATAATGTACAGTCTGTTCTGATATTTCTCCGGTGAGTCTGTTGTTTTATTTTCAGCTGCTTACTTACGCAGAATGGTTACCTCACTGGAGCTAACTTTGCTCAGTTTTTTCGAACTGGGAAAAAAAACCCCGGAGAATAAGGTGTCGCTCTGTACGCAGCATAGCTCTGTGAAATGAGACTGTTTATGATGAAGTGATGTTTATTAAGTAATTTCGTTATTACTGAGCGTTTTTGGTTTATTTTAAACGCTAATTTGGTTTTCACTGAGAAGTAATTGAAAGATTTCTCTGATTTCCGTATACCTGCATGATCGGTTAACGCTCTGCATGCAGGTTGTTTTTATTTTGGACGGCTTATATCTGAACGAGCCAGTGGAGTTCCAGAAGCAGGAGGGTCCCGCCGCCATCTTTGTGACTCGGACTGAAGCCTGTTACGACGCAGAGGGACTGATGCTACTGGAGCTGAATATGGACCTTACCAAGCTCCGCCCACAACCGACCCACGTGACCGCAAGTCTCACAAGCAAAGCCTCGTAGCGCATTGTTTCTATGTAAACATGACTCCATTAGTGCATAATTTCTACCGGATTTTCACAATATATCAGCTACTAGAATGGACAGAGGAAATAACAAGTTCATGTCATCATCTGGGAGGAGGTTACTGGTTTCTCAGTCACAAGCTGGTTGCAAACCTGAGGCCAGCAGGTGTCAGTCGGTCAGTTATGGTAGATCTGAAATTTGGTTTGATGACCTCAATATGAGAAGCTACAGACTGATAAGAGGAACCAAAGAGCTCTGTTACGGTAAAGAAGCCATTTGTTTGTTAAAATTTTATGAAATCTATTTGTTCTATTTGATGTTTGTTATGAATGACGTATAATCACAAACAGGGTAATTAGTCCAACGTTTAGAAACTACAGCGGCTGTAATGAGCCACAGCAAATGTAAACAAAGGTAAAATAACCCGAACAGGTGATCAACTCAAAACCATTTGTACCTTTTTAGTCTGTCTCTCTTTGTAGTTTAAGCACACTTGTTACCGTATCAACCGCCTGCGCCCCGCAAGACGAGCAAAGATTACGTTAAAAACATAACATCCAGTCCGTTACGATATCAAGTTTCCAGGCTTGATATTTATTTCTGGATTATTAATCAGCACTTCCCTGAACACAGCGATGGTTGATTTACTAGCTGTACTTGGTGCTAGAGAGGCTAACACGAGTAACAATTTAGTCCAAAGCCTTTTCTGCTAAAATAAAATCTTTAGTGTGTGTCAGATACAGTACACGTTGCATATTGATCTGTTTAGCTAACGTAAGACTCTGTAGCAGACAAGCTTCAAGGTGTAGAAGTTGTATCAGAACTGCTATTATGCTGTACTTAGCTAACGGGAAGCGTGTGTTTGTGAGACGGCCACCCACGTGACCACGTAGAAAGAGCATCAGCCAATGAAAAGCGGCCCCTCTGGTAAGGTCCATTTTGCTTAGACAACAGATAAGATAATTGAACAAGAAAAGGGGGGCCCCAATCCTTTAAATGTTTTCATTCCACAAACTATTTGTTCATGAACATTTTCAAAACTGACAACTATGTGCACATTGACTGAACTGACTGACTGAACTGTTATATTAAAGGACTAAATGGTATATGGAATTTCTTTGTTGCAATGAGCTTCAAAACAACCATTTTATAAGGGTGGACAATTTAAGTTTTATACCTTGATTTTATTAAGGTTATTATTTTTTGTGGGGAAAGAAAAATAAACTTGGGTTGTTAAAACTTGTATGCTTATTATTAGGCCTGTCACGATAAACGAAAAATCGATTAATCGTACGATAAATTAAAACTATCTACGTCATTTTAATTATCGCCGTTATCGTCTCTTCCAGCCTTTTTCTCTTTCTGTTGATGACCCTAAATGAAAAGAGGCTCAACTCCGGTGCTCTCCACTGATCCTCCCTTCCTCATTTCCTTAGTGTAATGCCCAGCGCACACGACACCATCTTAGTGCTGTCGGTCGATTGTCGGCCCATTTTCAAAATCTGAGATCACACATTAGCCGACAGAAATCCTAGGTATAACGGTTCCATCGGGTTCGATGTGCCGACAGTGGGCACAACATAATGGCTACAAGTCCAGCTAACTAATTTTAAAACCAGGCATTAATCAATGCTTTACTACAATCTACCTGCAACGCATGTGGCTCTAGTGTCAGCGTAACGTCCTGACTGAATGAAAATCATTAGAACCTTTTTATGTCACGTTAACGAAGAACAGCTGAAAACTTACCGGGTTCATCAACGTAGCGATTTCGCTCCAACTCCTCCCCTCGTTGTTTCTATATTCTTTGTACAAAATGTTTTATAAACATTAATGTTGTTTCCACATATCATCTCCAATGTCCGCTGGACTTCGGGTTGCGCCGTTTCAGCTGTTTGGGATTCCCCTCGGTAATTTCCCCTCAGAAAGCAGGAGGAGAATCCGGCTTTCTGATTGGCTACCTGTCACATTCAACAGGCTGCGTTAACAATCCCAGCGGGGAAAACCCCTGATTTAGATCGGAGCGGCCACAACACACTACAGGATGATCACAAGCCACAATCTTAGAACGATCAAAGTTTTATTGCATCAGTCAGATGTGCCCGTCTTCTCTATTTAAATCTAATGATTACTGAAGGGCAATATGGTAAACAGACTTCATAATCTGCACTCTTTTGGTTGAATGCAGTATTTATTTACACTTTGGCTTTATGTTATTTCGTTTTTATTCAAGTACATTTTTGTTAATGGAGACTGAGAATCAATTTTATTTTTATTTTTGGTTGTTTTGTTTATTTTGTTTATAAGTTCCAGTGTTGGGTGTTCTTTTGAAAATAAAGTGCATCCATCTTTGGCAGGAAATCACATGCATTATTACGTCATTTCCATTAAATCAGTGTAAAAAGGTCTTCAAACAATACTATCGTCTATCGCAATAGTTTTTTGAGACAATTAATCGTTCAGCAAAATTTGCTATCGTGACAGGCCTACTTATTATCCTCCTATGTGACCCCAGAACAAAAGTAACTTTCCTACAGAATTTATTGCTAATTAAATTAAGTAGTGGTTACATAAGCATGAGCAGAGTGTCAGAAGAAATAATTGGATATTTTTGACCTAATTATTTAAGACAGTAGTTAAAAACCCTTAACATATTTGTATGTGAATCAAAGTAACAATACTTAAGAGAATACAAGACTTTCTTTGGGTTCTTGAAAAGGATGCATCTCTTATCATAGAGGCTTTATGTCTAATTATTTAGGAATTCTTGTATGTCTAAGCATTTTTCCCAACCTTTTAGGAGGTCTGTCCACTTCTCTCCAAGTTGGAGCCCTACCCTAGCAGACCCAATGCATGCTAATATTTTGGTGTATTTATTTGAATGGATATCATGGATTGCTCATTTCAGCTCCTTGTTGAGATGCTTTTATGTTGCTTCCTAAGCACCTGCACATTGCATCCTCTCTGCCAAAGCATTACAGTAATTAAAGCACTGCTTGTCCTTTGTGATGACGGGTTTATCCATCTCAGTGTATGCAGACCATATGCCATAAAAAACTACTGCTGCTGCCACTGGGCTCCTCTGAACCTTGCCCTATACTCAAGCATTCAGTCACCTCTACATATAACCACCACAATCTGTGGAGATTTGGTGAATGCTCAAAACAGTTAAATATTTGTTTTACTCCATCACTTGTGAGTGAGAGCACATTATTTTCTTGATGCAGCCTAGAGCACTCCAAGACCTGGCAAAGGTCATCTTATTCTGGTAGATTTTTTTTGTGTGTTTTTTGGAGTATACTTTGTGCCTCTATGTAACTTGTGATGTACAGGCATCACAGTAACACAAAACAAACAATGATGTGCATGCTCATTTTTTTATTAATGGCAATTTTGGAAGACTAATCTACAAGTCCCAGTTTTAGCTTGTGAGTGGATGCTGGAGAATATACAAACTCAAAGCAGATAGATTCCAGTCCAGGATTTGAACACAGGACTTTATTGCTGCAGAAATGCTCTGATTATTGTGATTTAAGAAATTGAGTAATTACTCATTAATGTGTATACATTTTTATAGAAATGCCTCTGTACAAAACAATGCCAGCATACATTTTATGACTTGAACATTTTAACTGCTTAGAGACATAAAACAACTCATGTATGCAATTTTACTTGATGCCTTGAAACATGCTGTTGTAATTTGGCCTTCCAGTACACATTTCATATTTCCAGAGATAAAATGGTTTGTCGATAAAGAGGTCAATACCATGACTTAAAATCTTTGATCACTGGAATTATAAAGATTTTTCTGAAGTAATTATCTTCTACTTCTTGGGTACACACAACTTAAAATTCATTCAGGCTTCAGGCTAATAGTATACTTGTCTGGAAATTTATATAAAAAACAGACAGCTCCCATGTCACCATGATTTGGCTTGTTGGAAGTGAGAAAATGCAAAAATTATTTGTTTTGGAACTCAAATTGGAGGACAACAGACAGATGTCATCTAACAGCCGGCTGTCAAAAGGTTGATTGTGCCAGTACCAGAATAGAAATGCTTCGTAGCTGGCCCAATTTGATATAATTGACATCGCCTGGTTGTTTACTGAAGTGCACATTTGCAGTGTACTGTACGTTCATCATGGTTCCTCTAGGTGATATATTTTATTAGTTCTTTTATGTCATTTTACTGTGTTACTATCATTTATATTCTACCTATCTCCACTGGCAGTCTCTCAACTGGACTCATAAACCCATCCCCTAAAAGTGCTTTTTCCTTTTGGTAATGGCTACCAATAATATGTTTCAATTTCAGAGGAGTGAATTATCCCAATTGTAAAATTGCTATCCGTGTATTTATTTTTGCTGCACCAGTTTGAGTCTGGGTTCCCAATGGATGCCCTCTTTGAGTTTCTGCTTTGATGTGAATAATGACTGAGCCTCATCATTGCCCCCATGAACCCTGTCGAAACCTTTTGATGTTTCTCGCGTAAATTTCCACGTAGTATTTCTAATAAGGAGTCATTATCATTTTGATTTCTGTCAGTATGAAAGTACTGACCTCTAGCAATTACTCTGAAGTGTTTGGTTAAAAGAGAAACTACCAGAAGTGGTGATGACTGAAGGTTTGGTGACTTTGGAGGAAGATTAGTCTCATTGGTATAAATTTCAAAATTGCTCACACTGAACATTGTGCAAAATTGGGTTCTTTTAGTATGAATTTGAAAACATGATTTTCCATTTAGGAAATTTTTAAAGATCTTTGAGAATCTAGAGTTGAACTTGGAAATGTAAACAAACAAAGCTACTGCTAAGTTTTAAATTAAGTCAGCTTGACTTGTATCAGGCTTGTGTCAAGAGATCACCTGTTCTTCTTAATACTGCTTTTTGTGGGCCCTATTCAAGAAGTAATTTGTAATGTTCTGCAGAAATTGATAGATTTTAGAAATCTTGGTTAAAGAGTTGCTTTTCATTCTCAAAGTAATCTGAGATAAGTTTGGTCAGTGTAGGGACTGAAATCCCTTTAAGATCATATAATTGAAGTATTTGTAGTGTAGTTTTGTAAACTTTCCAAGATAATGAAAGAAATGTTGGGCTTCTATTAAAATAACTCCTAACAGTTCATTAAAAATTCAGGCATTAGACTGTTCTTCAGTGATTCAGAATCAAACATCTTCCTCCAACTGATTTAAATTAATTATACTCAGAACTCTGCTCCAATCTTTTCTTTTTATTTATTCTCAGGGGATCTGCATAATTTCTCTTAACCTCTACTTAATAACGTTTCCTGCTGCATGAACTCTGTGTGGTTCATTTAGCAAGACTGGTGTTGCTGCTTTGTCACAGTGGAGGGATCAAAGGACCTTCTTAATGCTGAGGTTTAGGAGATCTGAAACACATAGTAAAGGCAGTATGCTGGGTCTGATGTGGGTAGGAGGTCAGGAATAATGAGTATTGTATAATTGCCGTTTAAAGACGCAAAACTCTTCAAATGTGGACATTATTCAGTTGAAGTGCAGCTTTACTAAGAACCTCAAGGAAGCCAGAGATTAAGAGAAGTCCAGGTATACATGAAGGCAGGTCACAGTGTTTCACAAGTCAACTCTGAACAAATAAAGAGTGGGCGGAAGGCCTTGACAGAGGTGGGCGTTGACTTTGGTTAGAAAAAGGAAACTATCTTGAGGGTACTTGGGAAAGCTGCACTTTGAAAAAGACATTTGCTTTACACCAAATGGAATAAAAATTTCATAATGCATTGATTGTAAAATGTTTACTTCCTCTGTTGAATGTTTTTTTTTTTTTTTTTTTCTCTATTTACCATCTTCTGTGTTTTTTAACGTCTCATTGAAACCCATGTCTAAGGATGCCAGACTATTGTAAGTTATGACCCATGGTGCTGAAAGCCTGGCCTTCGTAGTTGTTAGAGGAGCCCCTGCATTCAAACGGTACCCTGCAGTGTTCACACAACCTCATCTCTCTCCATGCAATGCCCCGGGCCACAGGCTTCAGACAACCCCTGCCTTGTTACACTCACCTCATCCGATTCTCCTTTGAACCATTTCCCTTTGTTTTTTTTGTTTTTTTACATCACTGTTAAATTCACACCATTTCTGACAATTTAAACAAGTGTTCAAGGATAAACATGTTTCAGTCTTTATGGAGCTTACTCTCAACTTCAAATTAGGTAATAACTAAGTACCTAAAGAATCCCTAATTCCCAAATTGAAATGTCCATTGAATAATCTAACAAGTAAATTTGTAGTTGCTTAATTGTGGTTTAAAAAAAATTTCAATGAGTTAATTACAACATCAAAATAGAAATCAAGTATGCCTCTTACGCATACTTGATTTCTATTTTGTCTTGCTTACAAGAGGGATATCTGCACATATACCCGTGTGGCCTGGGGCTTATCTGCCTAATGTATGGTAAATTTGACAATTTACCTTGACATTGTAAGGTAAATTTGACATAAACAACTGTGAACTTCTCTTTACGTTTGATGTAGATTTGTTCAGTTCAGGTGGCATATGATGATCTTTGTGAATTTTTAATACTCAAGTTACAAAAAAACCTACAGGTTTATGTTAAGCTATCAGTAGTGAATGGCTGGTTGTTAAGTATGTTTCTAATTGTATAACTTGTTAAAGTCAAAACCAAGAGCAAACTAAACACCCTAACATTCTCTGGTGAACTTCACTCCGCAGACGTCTGCGCGTATTCTAAGCAGATGTCTGCTGGACATCTGCATGCAAAGGTAAATTTTTATGACCACGTACGCATGCTATACGTCGCACAGTAAACTGCTCAGAAGAAAACAATGTTCATACCAAACAATTTTGCATGTGATAAGGTTGAGAGTCAGTGCAACCAGTTGCGGGTATGTGCAGCATGACTGCCACTCTCTGTCCCGCACACAGGTTTGCGTTGACTGAACTTAAGGAAAAGTAACAGGGCTAGGTGCCCATGAAGCTCATCAAACTCACTTGTATCCACTAGGATTGTGGGACATAAAAGAATTTGTCATGAGAAATGTAGGCTATCGGTATGCTTGACTGTGAAATCCCAACTGTGCGAGTAGAGTCGGCACAGCTCACAGAATATGCACCATATCCTAGAGCACAGGTGTTAAACTCCAGTCCTGGAGGGCCACTGCACTGCAACACTTAGATGTGGCTCTGCTGCACCACACCTGAATAGAATAATTAAGTCATTAGCAAGGCTCTAAAGAAGTTCTCTACACAAGAAGGAGGTAATTAAGCCATTTCATTCCAGTGTTTAGTACCTGTGGCACATCTAAAAATTGCAGGACAACGGCCCTCGAAGACTGGAGTTTGACACCCCTGTCCCAGAGTATGTGGGAGCCTTTAGGCTTCATCCACACAGAGACAATTTTAGGTGAAAATGCAGTTGTTTGTTTTAATTATTTAGGCTTTGTGTCCACACGACTTCAGGGTCTTGGGAGACCAGACAATCATTTATGAAACAGGAATCTAGAGTGGATGCATTTCAGAACACTGGTTTCATGTTTCCATGTGCCTGTGTGAGCCACGTCTTTTTTTTTTCTTTGTAAACACAAGACTAGGTGGTTGCCATTACTTTTTGGCTAACTTAGTTCTGCCATAATAACACGTGTTCGCTCTTCACATGCTAGTTCTGGTGTTCCTTTATCTGAGTACATAAAATGAACTTGGGTGTTCAAGGTCTGGTTCAAGGTCATCCACAGCAACTTTTAAGAGCATCAGAAAAGTCTTATTTCATATTTTCCATGTCTATCAGGGTAAAACAATAATCAAAATGTAAATCAATTTGACTTCCATGTTTGCTGGAGATAAAAATAAAGTTCATCATGCAAAAATTTTGTACAAACTCTTCACCCAGCTGCTTTGGCTTACTGTGCTGCCATCCCTCTGGCAAATTACTATTCAGAGCCGTTCTGACTAACAGGAGTTAGACCTTGCTTGATTATTAGGAATTTGGCAACTGCAAACATGCTGAGGACACATGAGTATCATAAGTTGGGAAATTTGAATCTTAACTGTGAGATGATTCTGCTATGTCTTCTGTAGATTTTTCCGTTCCTCTTTACATTTTTAACAGTTTCGCTGTCATCTTCCCATCTCCTTCTTCCTCACTGTTGTGGTAATCTGGTGGAAAGGAGAACCAAAGTCACACTACATTAGTTTGGTGGTGGCTGTTGCTGCAGAGAGCCATTACTCTTCCTTGACAGTATCAAAGAGAGCAGCAGAGCTGGGCTGCGGCTAGCCCTTTACACTCTCCCTCACCATGCGCCACTCTGAGGAAATTGCCTTATACCTCAGCAGGCAGGAGGTGAAACGGCAGCGACACCCATGCATGTGTCACTTTCTGGGCTCAGGACTTGGGTGGGAGTGGGTTTTGGTGTCACACACAAATACTGCCTGGGGACCAATGGTGGAGCAAATCCCAAGGGGAATAGAAGCCATGATGCACATTTAGATTTGTTTGAAACTAGAGAAAATTCTTATTTAGAGGTTTATACTAAAATGATTAAAAAAAAAAAAAAAAAAAAAATGGAGGAATGGAGAGTATGTAATTGCTACTGATCATGTCATTGTTCCTAATAGGCAACACTTAAAACACAATACTCATTAGCTGTTTGTTAAAGATGATATTAGGTTTATTTGTTGAAAGATTTTATGAGTTTATTATCAGGGGAAAATGTTTGACTGTGTGACTGAGTTAGCATTTCTAGTGTTGCTAAGGAGAACATTTTAAATTCACCATTTTTGTTAGCAGTGCAGCTGCTCTGAAGCAAATATAAAATAGATGTTTTCTCTTAAGACTTGGAGAAATGTACAGTTCATACATAGAGAAATATTGAATTGTTTGTTGAAAAATAGCCTTTTTTCAGCGTTGGTGGGGGGTAAGAAATTGTTGATGCCATTTCAGCTTCTGTGTCTTACCACACCACACCCAGCATTCTGCGCAGATGTCTCGAGAGAACAAGTGTTTATTGCTATTATGAAGCAGGCTTTGTTGTGATTGTGTGTGCTCGCTGTCCCCTTCTCCTTGTTTCTTCTCGCCTTTCATTTTGTGCCGGGGTGTATTGGGGTGGGGGGCTGAATTGGTGCAGCCAGTCTCCTCTGCGGCTGTGTGATTAGAATGGGAGGGAGGGAGAGTGCATCTCAGCAGGACTCTCTGTTTTATATTCATCAAAAGAGCTGCCTTTGATTTGCTCCCTCTTTGACGTGTGACAGCGTGGACTGCAGCACCACACTGCTGCGAAGGAAATCGTGCACTTACCATCCCCTCTTGTACACCACCCCAACCTTTTTTCCATTTTCTCTTTTCTGCTAGCCATGCCCCCTTCCATCGTCTCTTTTAGTCTGGACCCCAGGCCAATGCACCGACTTATTAATTTCTTCATTATTATTGATATTGCTGCTCTCTGCAAATCATCAGACGCGCCAAGGTCATCTTTGCAGAGAATGTGCCCAGTATTGTTACTCCTCCCCCCCATCCGTTTGAGAAACAGATGGACTAATAAAATGGTGAGCTCACAAGTGCTCTGATTGTGAGACAGTAACAAAGAGAATGAAATGCACATAATCCAGAACAATACCAGCCTTGAATAAGACCAAATGACAATGATGTGATGTTGCTAACCATGACTGTAATGAGAGTTTCATTAAGTGACTTTGTCATCTGGACTGCAACCATTGAGTTTTTCTTATATTTTGTCTTTGCACTATTTATGCACCATTATCATTGTCCCAACTACTTGGTGGTTACAAAAACACCTCAGCTTGTGACCTTGAGTTTTTTGTCTTTGTGGAAGGCGTCTGTGATTTTCTCTGTGTTGACACAATAGCTCACCTAATAACCACAGTCAACTATCAGATGAGTCAATTCTGCCAACTCTTTGATAATATATACTGCAATCACATACACATTCATACATACACCTTCACTGCACTGTTCAAACACAGTTCCATTTTCCCTTTGCTGTGCCGTCACAAGTGTACACAAAGACACATTGCTATATTTGCACAGAACTGCTCTGTGCCAAGAGAGAGCAAGATAGTTATTAACAACATGAATTATTTAAGAAATTTCCAACTCTGCAAAAATTGGTTAGAAGAAAGAAGATAGAGACGAGGCTGCTTAATTCTTTATCTTTGTTCTGGTGTTGCTGCATTTGTAAAAGTCCTGACCTGTTTTCCAGTTTCTAATTTTAGTGATTCAAAAATCAAAAGTTTCACTCTTACAGATTTCATTTCCAAATAATTTTCAGCATTCATTTAATTCTTTTCAGGGTGAAGAGTGTGTGCAGTGAGAGAGGAGGGGGACAAGAAGCCTAAATTAGCAAGAGGTAGAACATGCTCAGGACAGTTCAATTTACAAACACAATTTTTAAGAAAAACATTTAAAATATGCAGAGTTGGTAATCATAACTGTGCAGAAGAAAAATATTATTTTTGTGGCTTTTGAAATGGACAAACAAGTGATTTACCAAACAAAATACCTCCAAGAGTTAATCCGCAACCAGGACATTACTCAGTCATTTTCAGTTTTGGTCAAACAGCGATTTTCAGTTCTTTACACCCTAACCACTTGACTAAACTAGAGGGCATCATAGCCTCAACTGCAAAGAGGCTAAAAGTTTGTTGTTGATTTCATCCTCATGGGTACTGTTCCTTTTGTGCTGTACTTCTCTTGGTCAAACAGCAGCCTATCTGACCTGATCCTTTTACATACTCCAGCTTCATTCATAAAATAGCAGAAGATGGTGTCTCTTACTCACTGTAGACGTTTTTGGTTTTTTTTGCATAATCCTGAACTCACAAACTGATTAGTCAACTTTTTTCAGGTGTGTGTAGTTATACTTTTGCTATGTAATCTGCTCTGACAGGATTTTACTTGGCTGTACGCACAACAAAAAGTCACAACAGAAACCAGATAGCTTTCACTATCTAAATTTTGCTTTTACCCTTAATTTTGTAAATTTTGCTCTTTAGAATAAGATTTTACGGTTTAATGTGTGCTTTATTATCATAAAATTAATGTGTTTTATAATTTTATAACACACATTAGACTGCAAAGACATTTTCTTCCAAAACGAATCACAAATAAAACCTTTTCACCTGAACAGGTGAAGTGCTCAGTCCCTCACATCAGTATATAAAATTGTTTCAGTCTTTGCCTTCATTTTAAATTGTTGCTTTTTGACAAGTTCATCTCAGACCGTCAGTGTTGTGGTCACTCTTGAAAAGTTCTGATGAGTTGATAAACACCAAAAAAGCTGAAAAAAGTGAGAAGGTATCTCAATAATAGCTAGCCACTGTGCATGAGTAGTAATAGTTTGTGTGGGTCATTGGACCTTTTGACATGAGTACATCAGTGTGATTTTGTTGTCAGCTGAGAGGGAGTTTGATTGGAGTTTGATGTTGCACTCTCCCCATGTGATTGCTCTTCTAGGCAGATGAAACCGAACTGTTCAAGGTGAACATTGTGTAGGCCCTGTCTACATGCATGCATCTTAACACTGTCTCCCTAATGGTCCTTCACTTAGCTTAGAGGCATTTTCTCTAGCACTCAAGCCAGCATCACCCTCTGTCACTTCAAATGTTCACTTGCCCCAGTAAGCAGACACAGGCGTTCAGCTCTTTCTCTTCTGTGCCACTTCACAGAAAGGGTCTGTGAGGGAGACAAGAGCAGATGAGAGGGAAAGAAAATGAAGAGAAAGAAGAGTGTTAAAGTATACACCACTGCACTTTGTGTCAAAAAAGGCACATCGAGACTCCTTGTAATCTCTGAAGCCATGGTGTGGTGTGTCAGTGTTAAGTTGATACCAAGCTTTGGGGTGCTGTCTGTGGACTAGTATGTCTGAAACTACACTGTAGCACTTAAACTCCATAATCCTTCTCAAAAGGACAGCTAAGTGTCTGTGTGATCAAAATTCACTGCTCTTTTTTTCTAAACCAAGTATTTTTGCTTCTTTTCCTCATTCCTCTGATTCTCTTGTGGTGTTAGTCTGCTCTCTGGACCCAAAAGACACCCCGAAACCTCTGGGTGGTTTCAGCATTTATCCCTTCTTTCAGACTGCCTGTTCTAGACACCTGCTGTCATACTGAAGATTGGTTAGAACCATTAATTTGCACAAAAAAGCTTTTTAGTTGACCTTTATGTGACTATTCGATAAGGTTTTTGTTTTTTAAATAAAGCATAATTCTATAAAGTAGCTTTAAACCATTTGTTGGAAATTGTTGCAACTAGGGCTATAACGATTCATTGAGTGATTCAAGTACCTCTATTACTACAATTCCTCATGGAAAATTATTTACTTTGAAGCTTCATTAAATTATGTTTTACTACTTAGTGGCATTTGTTCTGGCTGGATAATTATTTGTATTTTGCAACGCTCTTACTTCCGTCAATGAGTTGTCGACAAATACTATGTGCTATTGACACACAATAGCTTGACAACAAGTATTTTCATCCAGTCATATTAAAATTTAGGCCGATATTGATATCTAATATTAATACTGCTGTTATGACAAAATTTGCCAAAATGTTATTTTATTAAACTATTTTATTCATTTACTTTATTAATGGTCAGAATAATCTATAGCTTACTCGATTGCTAAAATAATCTAGAATAAAATGTAAAGAGGAAGACAACTGATGTTACATTGGCTAGGTTTCCTTCTAAGTGTGTATTCTAACTTATGACATTCCTGCATTAGAAAAGTCAAAGCATCATCAATCACATCAAGGGTTTACCTTCTCACCACTGTCTTTTTTTCTTGTTGCTGAAGTCAAGAATATTTTAAAGGGCTCTTGACACAACTGAGCCTTGACAACTGACCCTCTTTGTTCTCAGAAAATTATGCCAAATTCAATAGGAGGCAGTAAATAAGAAAATGCTTTACAGTCTTCAGAGTTTTCTCTGTTAGAACAACAAACTTTTTTTTTTTTTTTTCCCACACAAGCTTGTTTTATTCTAGGATAGAAATGTAAACATTCAGTATTTGGGTTAAAGTTGAGGCATACTCACTAAAACCTTGATTACAAATTCATAACATTGGAGATTTAATCTTACCACTGATATATACCCAATGGAAGCACTTAGATCAGCAGAACGGAGAAAATCACAGGAAATAAAGCTTACCTTTTGCTTTCAGACACCTGTTCCCACATCCAAGTGGCTTTGCCAGAGCCTCCTTCAAGCAATTACTTGCTAGTGGTCAGCATTTGGCCTATCTGTGTGGATTAACAGTGAGAATGCTGACCAGGGAGCCGGTCAGTCGTGAGGCTGTCACACCTCAGTGAGTGGGCTGTGGGCTTGACTACAGGCACACAAGGGCTGTCTTGAGGGACAGGGAATTAGAGAGGTCAGGTAAATTCAGTTGAAGAAGCATTTGGTCTTATTCCTATATCCAACTGCAGCTCCTATCTGTGTCTGCCACAGCAACAGAGGTGAAGGTTTTGAAATGAACCACTGCATAATGGAGATAAACTGAAGTCACAGGTCATACAGAGCGATAACAGCCCATCCTTAACTGGGAAGTTTCATACATCATCTCGACAACTAAAAGCAGAGGTTAGTTTGAAATAGGCCAAACTATGATTACGTGGGACAGAATGTGTTTGTTCATGTGTGACTACAATATAATGTTTTTTCTGTGTGCATGTGCATGATTATGTGTGTGATAAAAATAGTGACCTCAGAGTTGCATGGGTGTGAATGTGAGTGGAGACCTTAAGTGATATTGGTGCGGGCCAGTGTTCGTCTGTTCAGGCGCCAAAACGTGATTGTGTTTTGATTAGGTCTCAGTGGTGTGCCTAGACCTAGCCTTGTTGAGATTCCTGCCACTCCCAAATCACCATCCCTTTCCCAATTTGACAGCTGATGGGATCTCAGATGGAATGTGCATGTGTGAATTGCCAGTAATATGCATAACCTAATTTTTCATCTCCATTTTTCACCCTTTTCCCTTCTCCTTGCTTATTTTGCAGCCATGCACCTCTTTTATCTGCAGTCATTTCTCTTTTTTCTTTGGTTACTTATATATACTCCTCATGTAAGTCATGTGGTACATAGTTTCAATGCCTGTCTTTCCCTTTTTTACTTCTCTGTAGCTCTAATAAGCAGTAACTGGTTGGTTTAAGAAAATTCTAGCGTAGAACTATCAAAATAAACAATTATTAGAAACATCTTGTTTCTAAAATTTTGCTAAGCTTTCAGTGGTTCAAGGATAAATTTAACTTGAAAGGAAACAGTCATTCCAGAAAGCTAACTGCTGTCTTAATCATAAGTCCATCAATACAGCATGCATGGTTTGGTTGTCATTTTCCGTCTTTTTTTCCAAATATAATGGACATGAAAATGGAAAAGAAATAGAGAAAGGTAGGGTACAAAGTTTAAAGGGAAAGAAGGAGCTAAGAGTAGATGAGAGAAAGAAGCAAAGAGGATACCAGACAACACTATAGAAGTCTGCTTCTGCACCTAGAAAAACAAGAACCAAGGAACTACAACAAAAACCAACCCTTGCATATACAATAACAATTATAACATAACTGAAAATTACACAGTCAAAGGTAATATAAGATGTACTTAGTGGCAACCACAACCCAATGTACCTGGAAACACCTGAATCTAAACACATATGTGGGTGTGTGCTTGCTTGTGTATATAAAGTCTCTCCATAAGAATGTTCAATGTTCATTCTCAGTTTTAATTTGACCCCAGCTTCATTTCTTTTCAACACAGCGTGAACTTTGAACTTGACTGTGTCTTGGTCTTTTTTACGTAGTTGACTGCAATAATAGCCTTATTTGTCTAACACTACCTGATTATCTCTGCTGATGGCTATACAAGTTTAGAAATGTTACATAAGTCAGATAATTGCAACCTCTTTTAAAGGCATGTAAATGATACTAATTGCTGTGATTACAATAAAGCATGGGGGAAAACTGTCTCTCCATATAGCATTTGTAATGATAAACTCTGATTGCTTTGGTCTGTCTTAAATTATGCAGTCCAGTTCTTTACTCAAGACTGGTGGATGGATACTAACTGCACTGAAATAAAAAGTCATTCATTGTTTTGTTTTTTATCATGCATGATGCATGAGTTTTAGCTGGACCAAAATGCATGCTGAAGTTCAGGTTTTCAGTTCAACTTTATATTGTGCCAATTCACAACAAATCTCCAGGCACTTTAGTAAAGTCATTTCCATTCATTCACACATACATTCCAGTTGGCCCTAGTTGTCAAACAGTACAGTTAGTAGTAAATTTTTCAAAGTAGTTCAAGATGTTGATATCCAAGGAAGCCTAGATTGCTTTGAGTCTTAAATAAAAGACAACAGAAGCATACGGGTCTGGGGCCCGAACAGAAAACAGACAGTGGAATGACAGGGAAACAGATCATGTAAGGGAAGAAGCCAGCAAAGGACAATTAAAAATCACTGAGCTTAAATACTGAGGGATGAGTCAGGAATGACACTAGATACAGGTGAGGAAAATCAGGTGTTTGAAAACAACTGTGAAAGGGAGCAGCCGTTTGTGTTTATACGAAATAGCTTTATTAGTAAAGTGATTAGACAATTAACTGTCCTGTTTAAATATATATCAAATATACTTCACAGTATATCTGTGTACTAAGGGTGGTTTTCTGATTGTAATTAGCATATCAGTTTTATTGTTTGTTTGTTATGATGAGGGTGTTTGACAAGATTGCAGTAATGTACCTTGGCAATAAATTGCTTTAGTATTAAACACACTTCATCACTTTCGTCTTAAAACCACTAAACCAATTTGGGATGCCGTAAAATGTTTACGATGCTGTGGTTGACTCCGGCAGCACTTTTGGACATGAACATTATTGTCCTTACAATTCTAATCTATCATCCTAGACACTAAATCAAGGCTCTGCCTGTTTATGCTTTCATGTCTGACAGAGAAACACTCCAAAGGATCTCTGAAGAAACATAATTACATTAACCTGGTTAAGTAGTGTCCTTGTTATTGTGTGTTAGATGCAATTCTACTAATCATATATATTCAATTCATACCAAATTAAAACAATTCTCATGCAATGGTACTTTAGAGACCGAACAAGTCCAATTCATGTCATTCTAATACAGTTTTATCTAAAGTGGTCATCCAATGAAAGATTACCATATCAATATTAATCACTATTATTATCAATCATAGCCACTGATTCAAGTACAGTATAGTTCAGTACGGTCCTGTTCATACTTGTAGTATTGTTGCTCATATAATGGCAAGAGAAGTCAAACTGGGTGAGCCTAATGGAGCCACTGTAGAGAACCAACTTGAGCAAGTATGTGGTGGCAACAGAAAGAGCGACTCCCTTTCAACAGGATGGACCCTGCAGCTGCAGGATGGCAGCTGGCTGGAGGGAACAGAAAACATAAGCACTGGAGAGAGTATGTAAAGTTTATGGCAGGAATAGTTACGTTAGTTGCTTCCTATGGGAGAGAAACGCTGTTAAATATCAAAACTCTGAGCCAGTAGTAGGTACTTGTACAGAAAATGCTCTTCAATTCTTACAAGTGAGGCAGCAGACTAGTTTTTTGGCTCACCCATAAAAAAATCTGATCATTGACTGGAGCCTGATAAATTCATGCAGTCTTGGTTCATTTGTTTATTTCTTTTTGTGAACTAACAAATTAAATAGATATTGAATCTGACATTTAGTTAGCAAAGGTGATACCTAAAGGTAAATGTTTGTTGACAAGCACACTGTTTTTTTAGTGTTGGAGTATAATGCAAAGTTCAGGGAGGAAAATAGAGGAAATAGTGAAGACTAAGTATAGTGTAGGTTAATTGCAACCAATATCATAATCTGCCATCTAATATGTCATAAAACCAAACATCCTTATTTGTTAGTGGTTATGAATAATGTTTTACTGTAGTGAACATTGACTTTGTTAGTTTTGCTCTGTCTCTCAGCATAACTGGATAACGGGTTTTAAACACATCAAGAATGAACACTCAGAGGCTCTAAATGTCTGAATTGCAACTTTTATCTTTTAACTTATTTTATCTTTGCTCTCTCAAAACAAATGAGCAACCAGCTTGAGTCTTCTATTTGCTGCCTTTTCCAGTGTGGTAACACCAACAAGAAAGAGTCTGTCCTTCACAACAGATCCTAATCTGTGTCGACTGCTAACAATACAATAAAGTATAACACAAATGTCCAACATGCCTACATTAGACATGCCGCTTCATTGGTCATGTAACTGAATGTGGGAGGCTGCTATTACACTGGCTCTAATTAAAAATCTGGTTAGAAGTCGCTCCTGTGTAACAACACACTGGACAGTTACTGGCTGATTGTGCCAATTTGCTATCCTCAAACTAGAAGCTGACATTTAGTTCAACTTTAATTACCAGAAAGAACTTGGTAGTAAATGAGGTGGCAGGGGAGGAGATAAGGAAAAGTGGAGGGAAAAGTTGGAAAAATTGGGTGAAGGGGAGAGCTAAGAGAAGCTGAGTGGTGTTGCATTAAAGAATGCATTAACCAATTAAAGTTAGGGAGCAGCAGAATGAACTGACTTAGCGATTCTTTCCTAATTTATAACAGGTAATGGTGATGGTTGGAGTAAGCAGCATCAATGTGGCCTATGTTAGCCTGCTGTTTTGACAGAGTTTTATGCAATCTGGTTAGTAGGCATCATAGTCTACTAAATGCATCTAAATACTATCGAAATAAAACACATCACATGTTCAGTGGTTTGTTATGACAAGATAATTATATCCATCCCCAAGGTGATTAAGTCTAATACGATTCACCTGACTCATATTTTCTTTTGTAAAGCCTGTACTAAAACTGGCTCTGCCACTGACATGCATCTACATATTCACACAATCTGCACACTTATGCTCAAATAATTATGTATGCATCAATATTTGATGAACAACAAAAACGTTTGCGCCCCGTCGCATTTTAAGATCGAGCCATGGGATTATGGTAACGGTGTTCACAAAACCTCATCTATGATTCATTTATTACAAGAACCCAAGCCACAGCTGTTTTGCCCCTCAGAGCTTTGTCAGGGTTTGCCTCCAGGAGACAGCTTGTAAAAGAGAAAAGCTAGCGCACATAATGTCCGAATGGACAGATTGGAAAGTAAATAGATGGTATGATGACATAGAAATGTAACCTTTTTCAGTGTTCTATTTGAAGCCGTTTTCTCTCCCCTTGTTTTGCTTTTGTTCCTTTCAGTCCTGCTCTCCCTCCCTTTACTGCAGGTCTTCTCAGCTCTCATTAATTCTAATTTATGCAGTCGGGCTGGCACAAAACTAGTAGGGAGGGTCTTCTCCCTTGATTACCAGCAGTGAGAACAGTGAGGTGGTGGTGTTGGGGGAGCAAAGGAGGGTGCTCTTGGAAGCTGGGGTAAGGGGTGACCTGGACAGACACCTCATTTAATTTAATACATTGGAGCATGCAGCAGCGGGGGAGTTGAGGCGAGGGAGGGAGATAATCAAGAAGCTGGGCCCTTATAAATGTGCTCTGAGATGACATGGAAGAGATTGGATTTGGAAACGAAGAGCAAAGAAGAGCAAAGCCAAGCGGAACACAATTGATTGATTCCATTCAAGTGATAGCACCCACTGATGAGGAATGAGTTTTTATTTTTTTTATTTTTTCCTGAGGGAGGAGGATCTGATGAGCTCTTTTAAAATTTCAACATAAGTATTTTCATGGCCTATCCCTTATTCAGCATACTATACCCTACAGTGTAATTGCATAAATAAATGGCTGCCATAAATCCTTGTGATGCAGCAAAACACGTTACAAGTAGTATGTTCTTTTAGAATTAGTCACTGTTACTTAGATTTCTTAAACATGTACAAACATAGACAAACGTTTGATGCAATTAATATAATCCATATCTAAAATAGTGAAAGTACTTGTTTTCACACAAGACTTGGTTTGACTGGGACAAAAGTTGCAACATTTGTCATATTTTCAGCTGGTGCGCTTTGCTTTCACACTGCAATGTGTCAAACCAAATAAATCCTTTGAGAAACCTGTTCTCCCCCCTCGCCTGTGGTGGCGCTGCACCAAGAACAACTGCAGGAAATGACATGAAAACCTCTGAAGAAGAATTGAGGGCAATCTTCACAAAATGTAAACAAAAATGGAGTGGCATGACATGAGATTTTAGCGATTGTACGAGTTCTCCTTTGTCGTCCATGAGCCATTTTTCCCAGTATTGTTAGACAAACAAACATTTTTTAGTTGCATTTAACCAGAATGCCCTGTGCTATAGTTCTCGTCTTGCTTTTCTGTAGTGGTTTCGCTTTGCATTCACATATGCATTCAAACCATGTGAGAGTTCACTTCAACTTATAGGTTTTTAGGTAGACCAGAGTTCGCTTTTTTGGTCCACAACAGAAATCAATTCAATTCAATTCACACCTTCCCAAACAAACCAAATTTTCCAGGCAAACAAACACTCTTATTATGTCATTGCATCCTAAAAGTGGAAATTATTCCTGAATATAACGGACAACATTCATTCAAAATTTCAAATACAGCTGATGTGTTGTTTCATTGTTGTGATGAATGACGAGGGATATGGAAAAAACATGAAAAAACTATGCTTTTTCATGTTTTCCTCCCAACAAAGCCATTTTAGCTCTACAGAAAGGCACAGATCTGCATTTTAGGTGGCTCCATAGCAACACAGCACAGACTTGTTTGTTTTTAAGTAGCCAGAAAACAATCACAGACCTTGCATCATTACATCACCTAAAATAGCTCTTCCACTAAAAGTTTGATCCTCACTTTTTGTGTTCAGAATTTCTTCCCAAAATAGCATTGCAAAACAACAGATAATTATCATAGTTCAGTGTTTACCTTTTATTGCTTGAAAGTTATGCTTTATTGTCACACATTTGGAAGTGGTTGTTGACACAGCTTGGCATCAGGAATATGAGAGATACTAAGGCTGTTTTATTTTAGATAACTTAGTTTTTTTTTATTCATGCTCATTATGGTGCATTTCATCAGAATTTCATGCTGGCATGGAGACTCTTTAAAGTAAATTGATGCCTTTGCTTCCTCTGAAGATGAGCAGTCTCATCCTGAGGCTAGAGCAACACTCTGTTGTAAGTGGAGTGTTGGAACACCATCCGCTCATCCTGTCCATCCATACTGTGACGAATGGCAGGAAATCAGACGGTTGCCATGACAGGCAGATTATGAAATCCTTCTGTCTAGATGACTTAGACCCGTCTCTGCTTCTTAATCGTTCAATGTGATTAAAACAAACAAACTAAGCATTATTAGATTAATCAGACATGAACTCTTTGTTACTGATCATGTTTTTTCTCTTTAATGAAATGCTGCTTGAAATTAACATGACTTTCACTAATTAGATTTTGCATTGCCCTGAGAAACACCAGACAGCTCTTATTTGCCTGGAGACAGTTTTGTGATCCTTGTCAAGGCCATGAGATCAAATGTCGGAGCAAAGCAAACATTTCTGTTCTTCTGCAAAGTTCACAGGACCTGACTGAGTTGCTTGTACTGCACTGCTTAAGCAGTAGATTATTGTTGGTGAGACCTTAAGAGAACAGTGTTGCCTTAATAAAAATGTAAAAATACAGAATTGCATTAAGGTAATACAAGGACAATATGAAGAACAATAATCAGCCTAAGTAGTGATGAAAGTTATTGAATGGTCACTTTAAAGAGACACCTACCTACTCTAAATCCATGCATGTGTGTTCATTAGAAAGCCATTGTGATCCTGGATTAAAGAGGGTTAACGTTTGCATGAATAGCAAGTATGTGTTTTAGTGAGTGGCAGCGGGTTCTACATTGTTGTCAAAAATAATCCTGTCAGCATAATCCTTCTCTGTGAGTCATTAATTACATTTAAAATTGGATGCAATCTAGCTGATTCAGGCCTTTCTTTTCAGCCCTTCTCACCTTTTGCTGCACAAAGACTTTGTTGCTTCAAAGGCTAAATGCTTGGCCAAAGGATTCTGTCTGATTTACATTTAAATGTATATTGCTTTTTGATTGCATTAACTCACATTGTACCACTATAGTGTGTGCCATCTTCAGATTAATGCTGCTATATGAATGATGATTATAATAGAATGTATACCATATTGGATGAAATATTGTGAAAAAGTTAAGATTAATTTTTTTTTTGCTCTTCACCTCCAAAAATGATGCTTTTGTATAAATTGGTGGAATTAAATATTTCAGCTTTTGTTATAATTTTGTTGACTATGTCCTCCTGATAATGAAAGCTTAAATTCTCAGCAATGTCAAATGTCAGGCTTCTGAAAAGTATTTAAATTTATTTCTGTTTTCAATACTTAATCAAGCCTCCTTTTGCATGACTTACTGCACCACTAGGACGTGGCATGGAGACAATCAACCTCTGGCGTTGCTGAGATGTAATGGAAGCCCAAGTTACTTTAATAGCAGCCTTCAGGCTATCTGCATTATTGGGCCAATTGTCTTTAATGTTTCTCTTAAAAATTACCCATATATTCTCTATGAGGTTCAGGTCTGGCCAGTTTTGTTGCCCAATCATGCACAGTAACATCATGGTCACTGAACCAGTTTTTGACAGGTGGGCAGGTGTCCAGACCTGAACAACCTGAGAGACAGAAAATGAAACCAGAATCTCAGTAAAACATGTCGGCAGAAGAAGTGGTCTACTTCTTCTTGGTAGATGGCTGCCTAGACTGTGGACTTCAGAAAACACAATGGACCAAACACCAGTGGATGACATGGCACCCCTAACCATCTCTGACTGTGAAAGCTTCACAAAAATATGGATTCTGTGCTTCTACTAAGCGATCTGAATATCTCAATGAAATGCAAACTTTCCTTTCATCTAAAAAGTGAACTGGACCACAGAGCAGCAGTCTAGTCTCTTTCTTTCTTTAGCCTTGCAGCCTATATGTAGGATTTGCCAGGTGACCCCAGTCTCAGTCTACTTCTTGTAAATCTGCCTCCATCAAATCTTTGAATGGCATTTTTCTGACAATCCTCTCAAGGCTATGCACTACACCACTACGCTTTTTCTTTTCATAAAACGTTCCCTGTATATGCTTGGGCACAGCACTCTGTAAACATTCTGCTTCTTTAGCAAGGGTGTTTTGTTACTTGCCCTTCTTGTGCAGGATGTTGACGACTGTCTTATTGGACAGCTGTCCAGTTAGCAGTCTCCCCAATGTTTGAGTAGCCTACTGACCCAGACTGAGAGATTACTTAGCAGCACAGGGAATTTTCACAATACAAATTGTCTCTGTTCCTTTTTTTCTCTAATTGTCTGGCCAGCTGTACTTTTTGTCTTAATTTAGCTGAAGTGCATTTGTGTGTGTGTCCTCACAAACAAATTTACATATCTTCACCTTCCTAAACTAAAGGCCTAATTGATTTTGCCAAAATTGATTTTTTTTGCCTAGGCAATCTTTTGCAAATAAAAGGAGATCTTTATTTTTATTTTATTTATTTATTTATTTTTTTGTTCTTTTTGTTGCTAAAATCAGTTTTGTCATTATGTTATGAAGGTGACGATATGCATCGTTCAGTGCATTGTTCCTGTTTTATTATTCTATTGATAATACAATATTAATTTTCCAAAACATTTTTTTGAGCTCATTCTTATAGCCTTTATCCTAAATTGGATTTGTTGAACAGTAATAAGATTTATTTCACTGAAATAAACTCAACAAGCAAATGCAATGCTGCAGACAGTTTTCTGCATCATTCAATTTGTATGTACCCATTTATAATGTAATGCTTTTTAATCCGTATCCAGTTTTGTCCTCTCTCACATATGCCTCTGTTCTTTGTGAAGATCTTCGGTCCCTTTTTCTCTGTTTAGTGGCAGGAGGCAACTTGCCATGCATTTCACGTTGAACTCTGAGTATGTTGCTATGGTGGTTGCTAGGGATTTAGCCTAGAGTGACGTGAAAGTCCAAATATTAAAGGTGTCCTTCTGATGCAGAGGCTATTAAAGCTGTGGAGAATGAGCAATCGCCTCTGAGAGACTTTTTTTGTGCCCTTTTTTATTATCATGCCTATCGCTTTTGAAACAGCAGAATTGGTTTTCAAAACACAAGAAAGGATTACATGAAAAAAGAAAGCTTTGGGAAAAGTGGAAACTCTGCCTGTGTGTATCAATGTTTATTACATTTGACATTTAGACACATCTTGTATTTTATTTTATTTTTTTTAGGCACTTTCTTTTTTTACCATAGAGGTGCATGATAATGCACTAACAAAATCAATCATTTGCCTGGTAGTATTATCACATAAAAAACATGTCTTTGAATTGAATGTCAGACATAGCATGATTTACAGTTATTATTTTTTTAAATTTTAATTGAAGAAATAATTTCTTAATCCCAGATATAAATTGAATGTTACTCCATCCCTCACTAAGTTTCTTTCTTCAAAGAGTCTCCTGTAGCGGTTTGCATTACAATCACTCTGAGGAAGTCTCTGACTGAAGACATTTTTTGTTTTATTGTCTTGTAAAGAGGAGGCTCAGGGTTGTCGACTAAGATATTCATCTTATGAGACATGCTTCTTTGCACAATTTACTCTGGAGGTTTCAGCACAGATCTTCAAAGAGACCCACCCTTTTTTTAAAAATAAGTGTTGAACTTGGTAAACTTTCTTGCTTTGCTGCTTCTACCCTAACAAATTATGGCAGAAGATGTTGCACTCTCCACATCAGATATTGGAAAACATTTTCTTCAGATATATTTTACCTAGTCTCTTCCTGATGGCAGTTTTAAAGCTACACAACACACATACTTGAAGTAGAAAAATATTTCAATTACATTACTTTTACCAATATTATATTTGAAGTCACCTTGGTCCCCCCCTGCTGTTTCTCTGCCACATTGTATAGAAAATAATAATGAAATGAGGGAATTATACCATTTATTGTTTCATGCTAGTTATAACAGTTTTTCCATTTTCTTTTTAAATGCGCTGATTGAATCCCAAGTAAATTTCATGTTACATGTAACAATGACTACATTAAGGCTGCACAAACAACATAATATTCTAATATTATTATTTGATATTATAACAATTTTGATTGTAACATACTTGTACTTATATTGGAATGACTCCACTGTAGTTAATGCCTTAGTTAGTTACTAATATCTGTATTTGGTGTGAGCATAAAACATAGTGAAATGCCGTCCAAAGGATTTGATTTATTATTAGTAATTGATGATTAGCAGTGATTTATTGTGACATTTGTCTTTCTCATCATGACAAGGCTGACTGAGTTTGAGATGACACATTATTCATTCTTATATATGTTTTACCACAATAAATACCATGAAATGTGTTAAAGTTTAAATCCTTATTGCCTAACCTTATTCATTAGCTTATTTACTAATTTCGACATTGCTGTTTCAATCCAAGAGGTGGCGCTCACCTATTTGTTTTTAGTGACTTAAAAAAATAGGTATCTTTGAGAAAACAAGCTAAATATTCCATTTTGGTATTATTACTTTAGCACTGTGGTTATTCTATGCTAAACAAAATCTATAGACATAATTTTTGCATGTTGAGACTGCATGTATTGTTAGCATCTGTCTTTATTTGTTTCCCATTATTCCGAACACTGAATAATGAACTACCGTTCAAAGTATCAATAAGAGTAACTGTTTGCTTCCCATAATATATTTTGATTGGATGTTTGAATTCTTCTAAGTGCCTTTCTGCTTGTGTGTGACTGCTCAATATGATGGTTTATCAAGCCTGTAGCAATCGATAGCTGCCTAAATGATGATATCCATTGCCTAAATCAGGGCCTGAGGAGAAAAAGCCCAGCTCTGCCCTTCCTCCTACTTCCCCTGTCGCAGTCCACAGCTGTAGCAGCTGTCACACAACCTGAGGCAGGCTAGTTAGCCCACAGAAAAGAGTCTGAACCCTTGATCAATAATTTTAGTCTGTCTGCTTAATTGCTCATTGGTCAACAATGGCGCCAGACTATATGTAAGTGATGTTCCCCCGGGTGATCGACTTCAGCTCCATTTCCACCCACTACCCTCCTAGTGTTGGGCTCACAGCCTATTCCTGCCCATTCTCTCTTCTCCTGCATTCTCGCTTATGTTCGTCCATGTTCGCAATGGAGAAATTCTGATCTGATCAGCTTTTTCCAGCCATCCCCGAGGAATGACACCATCCAGAAAACAGCAGAGGTACTTCGTTCAAGCCAGGCCCGTTACTCAATGGCCACTCAGGTAAATATCCGGGTTTAATGATGAACAGAAATAATAGCCATCTACTTCAGCCTGCCATTTCAGGGAGCCGCGGGAAATTACCAAGACTTGTTGTAAGTTTTCTGAACGGCTTATTGTTTGATCTAATGCAGACACACTTTATGAGGATAGCACAGTATTGATTTTGTTCATTGTGAATTATGCGAATAGATAAAAGCATGAGTGTGCATATATATTAGACAATTATACACTGGGGTGCTAATGTAAAATTTCTGCTGAATAAATATGAAATATTGCTTCTATCAGCATCCAGCTTGTGTCCCTAAAGCTAGTCATTTGAGATGATAATTGGGATAGTATGTTTGCTTTTTTCTGATGAGATGAGACATTGTGAAAGCGTTCTTCAGCCTCCATTTAAATGTGTATTGATCAGTGTGAAGCTTAGGAGCTCAAATCCAAACAGCACTGAAACCTTTCACACTTATATAAATTCTTTGTTTCTTACATTATATTTGAAAGAAATGAACTTTTTAACACAATTCATCACATACTGTATAACATTACCTATTTGTATTTATTCTTACGTTTTCCCTTCAGTAGTGGTGGGCTAATGCCATGATTTAAATGAAGTATTGATCAGTTTAGGAGGGGAGAATGGAGAGAGAGGGAGCGATTGTGAGGGAAAGAAAGCTAGACCAGGGTTATCGGTGTGGATCGCACACAAGAAAGAGACTGCTAACGGATGAGACACGTTTTAAGCGATTCCGTAAAATGGATTTCTGCATAAACTGAATTTTTAAATTAGGACTTACAACCAGGTTCTTCTGTGTGACACACTGCGGGAGGTAAAGATGGACGCTGAAATTACAACATTGTTTTGAGCACCACAGAAATTGCCTTTTTTCTTCTTGTTTCATGTTTTTATGGAGTATTTGCCAGTCCAAATACAGATGGTTAAAGAGTTTTGGTCCTGTTAGCGGTCCGTGACTCCATTTTGTCTCCATGACACCTGCAGCAGCATCGGGCTCACCAGACAAAGCCTTCGTCCAACTGAACCTGGAGCTTGGTCTGTTCGTCTTTTGCATGCTATCCTCCTTTCCTTTCACCCAACCTCTCTCCTTTTCCTCTCTCTCTTTCTCTGTCTTTCGCTTGCTCTCTTCCCCTCCAACCCTTCCTCTCTGGTGATTTACCTCCGGTGATTTGTATTAATTATTGGCCCTCTTTAATATAATTGGATGTCTTTTAGACTCGTCAAGAATTGCAAGTAACTATTCTACTTTTCTGGTGTAGATTAGTGTTAAAGCACAGAGGAAAATCGTAATTTAAACTTTAGGGAATTAGTTTAAATATGTAGATATATTTTTCAGTTCTATCAAGCACTATAAAAAAAATCCATAAAAAGTACTTTCCCTCCTTGTTGTATATGTAGTTGACACCAGTGTGTGTGTGTGTATATATATATATATATATATATATATATATATATATATATATATATATATATATATATATATATATATATATATATATATATATATATATATATATATATATATATATATATGCACCAGTTAGGACAATCAATAATTCATTTCAGCTTTCAGTTATTTGTATCTATATGTAATATTTTTTCTAAGTATATGTGTCTGTTCTGCTATTTCCATTTCCAGTCTGTAGATGAATACATTAGGCCTGCCTCTGAAGGACAGGACACTGTAGATTTCCTTACTTTATAGTATCTTCTTAGAAACACAGGGATCTATTGCACATAGTAGCTTCAGCAAAGAGTAAGCGAGTTTGCTGGCCAGAAAGGGTATGTGCCAGATTGATTTTCTCCTCTTCTCAGCACCCTGCCTCCTTTGTGGTTCCACATTTGGACATCCTGGAGTAAATATCTCTCAGTTGCTGCCTGACCAGCTGGAAAAGTGGATGGAACTTTAAAGGACCAGCTGTATGCCAGAACACCTGAAACAGGTTAAGAGCTCAACTAGGCCCAGGAGCTCCAGTGTCAGGTACAGTGTTTACTGCTAAGCATGCAACTATTTCAGAAGGCCTCAAATTCAGTCCCATCTACTGAAGATTAGTAAATTCAGAGCAGGACAGCAACATCAACAGTACATCTTATTATAATGTAATGACTCAGAGAAAGAGAAAGAAAATTATCAAAACAAAGAGGCCACAGTGGTGCCAGTTAGTGCAATAAGGACTTTTTTTTTCTATGTTAAATGTACAGGCTAAATGTTCATAGAACTCTTACAAGTGATTAATGTTTGATGTTTGGCGGTTAAAAAAAGGTTCAATGTGTTTTCACAGTGAAAAATAACCACCCACTCTGACAATTGACAGATCAATGGTGGATATGTCACCTGTTGCTAAGGTTCAGAGCAGAGAGATTTTTTGTTCATGTGCTATTCCAGCATGGATATGACTGTATAGAAAAGTCAATGATAAAAACATAAAATGCTGTAGTGTTTATAATCCCTTTCAAAAATCGCTGTATATAATAGCTTTAATTTTCCTAAAGACATGGAAGTGCAAAGCATAAAAGTGAAACAAATGACATTCAAATGCAGTTATTTTATGTAATGCACAACATTGAAGTGTTGGTCTATATTTTGAAAATGCATTTATAAATAATACATGGCTTGAAGTAAATGTTTGGACTTAATATTCTATATTAGAAGCAAAAATATAAGTTAGATTTTAGTCTTTAGCTATCAGGCAATTTGCTGTTTATGCCAAAACCCTAAAGACTGTTCTTTTTATCTGTAGAAAGTAGTAACAGAGATTGTCTGAATGGTTTGGTCAAAAAAAAGAAAAAAAAATCAGTTACTGATAAATACTTACACCTTTCTAGTAATAGGTTAGACCCAATTTACTTCAGAACTGCCCCAATTCCTTTTGGAAAATATTCAACAAGTTGCTATCAACATGCCTCAGAGATGTTGGACCTGCAGATTTGCTCACTGCTCATCCATATTTATTTATTGTACAGATGTCCATTTATGAAGCCATATCATGCTCTACCACAGCCACAATGTCTATTTGCCGGAGATGTGATGAAACTCTAGTCCAATGGAGAACAGTGAACTTGTTTTTAAATAATAAAAATATGTTTATAACAAGCAGGATGGATTCATGCTTTCATCTTGCGTTTGCCAAATTGTGAATGTGTCATCTGAATGTTCCAACTTCATTGAGCTTTATATCATTGTAACATTGTTCTTACAATGTTATACCCTTACCAAAACATACCTGGAGTGTTGGTTTGATTCTTTCATGCATGTTTGAGGAATCCTCTAGTCTCCTGAGGCTGCCATCTGTGGGTGCCTAAATGCTTGCTTTCACAAAGTGCTGCCTCTCCTCAAAGCTGTAGCCTCCTGCTGAGTTTCCGCCTCACAAAGCATCATCCCACTCCCTCACCTCCCCTGCTCAGTTCCACTGGACTATTAGCAAACAGCTAGCGGAACTTCGAGTCTGTTGACATCATCATACCAACCCCTTCTCTGTTCAACATTTCTAAGAACATTTATAAAAGGATTAATAGAAAAGCATTGATGTGATGACGTTGTGAAATTTCTTTTAAGTTATGTTTGATATCTATACAGCTTTTTTATAACGATTGAACGTAGCATAGTTACTGGATGCTACAGAATGGCACTATGTGCCTACAAAATATATAACACCACCCCTTTTAATGGTATTATGTATTTTATTGGCATCCATAATAACTCTGTATGGCTATGTTGCCGGGTCCAGTGTCAAATTTGAGTGAATCTTTGTGAATTTTACCTTCGGTTTTAAGTGATATGGGGAACTTCTTTGTGTGCAGGTATGGTCTTATGCTGTTGTAGCATCAATGTTTGAGGTGTTGTGTGCTCAGAGATGACATTCTGCTTACCTTGGTTGCAGTAAGTGGTACAGCTCTGGTAGCACAGCTGTTTATGTTTGGGTTGCAGTAATTTCAGTAAAAATTCCTTCACTTACCATTGTCTCAGTGATATAGCAGATAGCTTCTCTTACAAAGCCAATTCATAAATCGAGCATTATCAGTCAATTCAAATAAGACTTTGTTGAACAGTCTAACTTGCATATGACAAAAAATATTATTACATTCTATTATCTAGTTGCCAGTGATTTTTCATAATTACCTAATTAATTGTGGCTCTACATTCTTTGTTATAATACGGACTGAATAGTGACTCAGTCCCATTTATTGCAGCGAAACAAAAAGAACCCCTAAAATCTAAACAAGCAATTTTCATTATGCAGCAAGTGGAGCTGTATATCAAATTTCAATTGCATTGACTGTGTGTTGAGTATCACACTCACAAATAACTGATCAGATGTAATTTTTGAATGCTGTATTACAAGTGTCATGTATTCATCTAGCAGCACTTACTCCTCTTACCAAATGTATGTTTTTGGTGGTTGATAGGCTAAAACTCCCAGATTTAGGAACAAAGTGTAATGGTAAAGAAAGAAAAGTCAGGACAAAACAAAAGTGTAATAATTATAAGTAATGGATTCATCACAGGCTTTTGCAGGGCTATCACATATATGTTTTTAAAGAAACTGTTACTATTCATTCCAAAACATTGAGAGAGCAAGTTTTTCACATAAAAAGGGAATGTTAATGATGTAAAGCTGTGACTTCTAAAGCCTACGTATCCTAGATGAAAATGAATAACTTACCACATGATGAGTCATCAATAAGAGCACATGTTTTGCAATCAGACTACAATCCATGAAAGCCATAATAGCTTTATTTTAGCTCAACAAGTTAAATTTGCCACCACTTTTTGCATGAGGGTCTTGCAGTGATGTAATCAAGGTGGCAATCTACTCGAGACATATTGTATAAGGGAGAGAAGAGAAATTAAATATTTTCTTTCTGTGGGTGGATTGCTGATGATAAAGTTTGATCAAGTGAGATCGGTGTATCTTGATTCTTGAAAAACCTTGATTACAGAAAATGTCAACTTTTTTCTTTGTTTTTTTGTTTTGCTTAAAATGTTTACATTTATTTATTACCAAAGTGCTTTTCAAATAGAGTAATTAAATGAAAAACAACTAACTTATACATGTAAGATATATTAGTAGACATTCTTTTTCTAGGCAGCAGATGTTTCATCTACAGCTTGTAATCTTGCAATAATTTCAGGTGCAGAAATTTAAATTGACAAGATTATAGTCTCCACAGAAAAGTTAAGCACTATTCTGTATAATTTGAACACGTCCTTTTTTTGTAAGCTAGATTTAGAGCCAGACAGTTTAAGAACTGGATGTCTTTATCATAGGAATGTCATGTTCTCTTACTTTCTGACATTTTCTTAAAAATGTAATGTGGCTTAGGTGGAATTTCTCACATTTTTGAAGATGGTTCTGTGAATGCTTAAAAAAATATCAAATATACCTACCCAAGAGTTTCCCTTTTTATATGGAGAGGCATTGATAATGAGACCTCTCAACTCCAATAAATCTGAACACATCATAGATAAGAATGCAGACTGATGGAAATTGAGTCCCTCAATTTTGTCAAATTTTAAAGGATATTTTAAAAGAAGCTAAAAGACTTACCTGTCTTGTTTTTAGGTGTAGAAGTCATGGTTGATATTTATGTCTTGCGGAATCCATCACTGTGTGAAATGCTTAAGCAAATGGAGCACATTAATGAGTAACAGTTGCCCAAAGTCTACAACAGTACACTTTGGGTAACAGATTAGTTTGGTCTTTTTAGTCTTAAATAATAATTTATGTAGTCAGAAAACATAGATTGCCTGGTACTTTCTTGTGATACAATCTTAAGAAAATAGTTACCAAACCTCCTAGAACCGCAAGCATGTCCAGATAGATTATGAGAGGTTGCTGTAGAGCCAGTCAAAATTTCTATCAACCAAGGGATGAACATTGAGATGAAAAAGAAGAAGAATATATGTTTCTGAGAGGTCAGATTTTAGGGTGTATACACACCTGACACATTTGGTCCACTTTAAACAAACCGCATTTTGTTTTCCCCTTTGGTTTGACCTTTTATGCAGGTGTGAATCCTGGTTCAAACCAAAGAACCAGATCAAGACGCATTTTTTCTTTTAGGTGGTCTCGGTCTGCTTACAAACAATTCTGATACGGTTTGCTTCTGGTGTGAAGACAGGCTGGCCTTGATTCAGACCAACTACAGGAAACTTATGGCTGCTTGGACTTACTGAGCCACCGTTGCTGATTGTTGTGGTAAAAACGAGTCCTTCATTACTGGTAATGCTGCTTCTCCATCTACTGAAATATTTGATCAACTCATTCAGCTGGCAGCTGAATTTGCAGTTGCCTTTACAAAGTTAATATCACTTTGCAACATCTGCATCGTATGATCTGCTCTTGACATTCAAAATTGTGTTGCAGTTGTAATAACACCACAAATATGCCTAACAGACTTGCAGCAAGCAGAACTTTCAGAGTTATTTTTTTGTTGTTTTGTTTTGCTTCATTTGTTTCTGTCCCACCCCCTGTCATTTCTGTCGAATGGGAGCAATGAATGTCACCTGCGTAGCTTTGTTTACAGTCCACTTGCTAAAATGCAAACCACACCAAATGGGAAAAAAAATTAAAAGCCCGCTTTCAGTCCAAACCAAACAAGCTGACCAAAGGACTTTCCTGGTGTGAATATGTACCCTTAGTCATGCTTGGTAAACATGTTTTTTTTTTTACCCAGTCACTTCAAGCACACTACTATCTGGTCAATTTGAGTTTAGATTTCCTTTGGAGGCTTTACTATGTACATTCATGCAGCTGTTTTAGAATATCCCAACTATTTATTACATCCTTTGTATATTGTCATCTTGGTAATTAATAGAAACCTTAATTTTTTTAAGTATAAAATAAATTATGTGTTACTAAAGGTGGCAATTATCCATGTTATAGGACTGACTGTTACCCACATTATGTTGCAATCTACCTTATTACAGAAATGAGAAATGCATATTTCCCTCAACGATTGCATGTTATGGGTGTTTTGCTGTTTGAGGTTTAAAAATGTTTCTTTAAATAATACTAGAATGATAAAATCTGTGAATCACAAAATTCACAGTGTAGAAAAATATATTTCTGGAAACATACTTTTATCAGCACTTTTGTTTTTTTGAAGAATAACAATGAGCAAGTTCAACTAGATGAGGAAAATAAGGTACATTTGGTACATTGTAAACAAGCAGCACTGCTAATTTGACATTGCAAATTTTTCAAAGCCATTGCTGGTGCTATCTATCTATAGTATATATAGTGTTTTATGCATTAGTACCTCTTGCTTAATGCATTGCCCCCTCTCCAAGACATAAATTACAGCAACAATACATTATTCTTTTTCATTTTAGGTTAAGAAAATTATATCTAAATGACAGGAAGATTCCTTTGATGCCTACTGATGCAGGTTGACACATGTTTCTAAAAGCATATAGTAAAGATTTGGTGTTCTATTTCTTCCTATTTGTTTTATTTATGCAGATGTGCAATTGCGTGTAGACGTGTGTGTGTGTAGGCACGTGTGTTTCTGATTTCCATGTCCTCTGTCTCCATGTCACCTTTGTTGACTTTGTCTCTCCTCCTGCAACACTGTGTTCGCCGCTTTAATGATGCATACATCCTACCTTCAGTCAACTACCTAATCCCAGCAGCGCTAGCTCAGGAACAGATTACTGCTGCCAGACACCAGAGGAGAGAGCAGCAGAGAGGGGTGGGGGTTGCAGGGGAGAAAACGATGCTTCACTGACACAATATAGAGGAATGGAGAAGGCATGCATAGAATGCTTACCAAACGTATAGGATTTTTTTCAAGCCTGAAAATTTCAATTTAATGTTAAAAAATAATATAACTTGTAAAAGCTTAATTTTAGTTTGTTAAATTGTATGTGTTCAATTCAAATTAGATTGCTATATTTAAGGTGACTTTTCACATCTGTAAGCCACTTGGCTGCAAAATATACCAAAACAAATATTTACAAGGTGATAGAATATAATCAATATAAAGAGTTTTCTGTGACTGAAATTACCTACAATGGGACAACAACAAAAGCAAAGAAATACAGTTTTGTAAAATGGATATGCTGCATGTTTTTTAAATTGTCATTCTTTCTTTCTGTCTCTAGACCAAAGTGAAGACCCTCCCACTGTATGACAAAATACCCAACATGGCTTCCCTCAGCAGGTATAGTTACAGCTGCACAGACCTCAAAGCAAAATCAAAACACTGATGTATGATGTTGCCGAAGTAGTGCACAGTGTATTATGTTTTTTAATCATTGCATTAATGGGGCAACAGTAATAGTTTTAAAAAATTTTTCTCCACAAGCCAGCTCCAGACACCTTCTGCCTTTAGAACAAATTGACAGTCATGTTTCTTGTGTTCATATAACATATTACAATAACAACTTTTACTGGTAATTTTAAATATATTTCAACAGTATAAAAGTGTGTGTGTGTGATCGATCAGAAGCAGAAGGTCTGTGCAACCCTTATTCACAGTTAATTAGAGCTTTTTACTGCCCTCTCATGCAGGTGTAAATAATTGGGAGTGGGGTCTTGTCTTTCCAGCAGCTGTTGTCACCCTGCCATCTGACACACAAGACCATGACTTTTAGGACCAAATGATTGCCAATAAAACATTTGATTGAGAGACGAAGAGAGTGAGAACCATAAACAGGCAGGAATCTGCCCTTTAATTTCACCATCTCCAGAGAATTGGTTTTACCCTGCTGGGGAGTAGGTGCCGGACACAAGGAGTTTAGTTGTCTGCCCAAGGACTGAAATTTAATTTAGCTGTTGTGAAGCCACTCTGGTTGCTTGTGAGTGTGCATAGTGTGAGTGTGCATGTACATGTGAACATGGTTCTCTTTGAGCTTGCTAGTGTGATTTTAGTATTTTTAAAGTGAAGTTTTAAAAATAAAAAGCTCTGCATGACGGATATATAAGTGTTTGTGCTGGTATATTTATGTTTACTGTATTTTGTGTGTGTGTGTGTGTGTTTTTATTCTCCTGTGACCTAAAAATTGCACATTGCCTGGTTTCTGCAGCATTTCCCTCTGTCTGGTTGTACTGAAGTTTTTATTTTCATTATATATTGCTTTTGTTGTTACTGGATTTGAAGTCATGTGTATTTTTTCCCCCCAATGTTTTATCATTGCTTTAACCTGTAAACCTTGAAAATTATTTTCTGTTCGTGCTGGCAATTTTTTTTTTTGTTGTAATTTTCTGGTGTTTGCTGAAATATGTGTGCAGGGGAAAAAGGCAGCAACTGAAATGTTCGACAATGGTTACTTTGGCTTTTCCCTGCAGCCAGTTGGTAACACTGCTTCATGTGTATGCGTGTGTCTGCTTATGTGTTTAGGTCCAGGTTTCTGATGAAAGCCTCGAGCAGAGGCATATATCAGAGCTCTAGTACTAATAAAAGGCCAGCAAGCTTTGTTCCTCTCCGTCTGGGAACACCACTGGTTTTTACTGCCTCTCTGACAGCAAGATAAAGTGCCCTTCCAATTAGAAAAATATTTGAACGCATACCTACTAACAGCAATCCTAGGGTTTTATTGTTTATGACTCTTGATCAGGAATTCTTGCTATTTTCAGACTGCTTTTTTGTCATCATGTTCTGGAAATGAACATGCTAAAATGAGCAGTGTATGAGGAGTGTTATGCTTACGCGGTTTTAGGTGGCTGTCTATTTTTTTCTCTTCTTTGTTTCACAGGGTGAGGTAGCGCGCCGTTATGTTTTGGTATGAATTTCGGACTAAGACTGTTGATGTTTTAGCATATCGCATGAGAAGTTTCTAGCGCCTGTGTGTGTTTGGGTAGATGTCATTCTTGTTTCCCCTGTCATCCATCTCTGCCTCATACAGAAATGTGTGCATATACACTTAACTGCTGACACTAGTCCCCTCTCGTACTGTAGATGTTTTTTTCCCCCCTTCTTTCCAGAGAGTGCATTAAAATTAAATTCTCTCTTGTTGTTGTGAAAAGAGGCACACGTAAAAAATAATTGGCTGTAGGAGAGAACAAAGGGCTGGCTCCTCTCCCCTCCCTGCACACCACAACCAGGCATTAATACCAAGCCTGCTGCATTGTTCTGCTGTCTGCAGCCATCCCCCTAGCCAGACACTCAGCTCTGGAGAAGTCACTTTTAATGTCTGATAATCAAGGTGAATTTTCAAAAAGCTGCCATTTTCAAATGGTGGTGTATATATTATGTGTAGATGGGAGTTCAGGAGTGGAGGATCCCTTTTTTGGTGAGAGAGAGAGACTGACATAGAAAGCGCGAGAAAGAGAGAGAGCAAGTGAAAGAGAGAGAGCGTTTCAGCGATGTGAAGTGAAAGAGAGACACCTAACGGCAAAAGAGGGAACTGCTTGAGGATTTTTGGACTAATCATAAGTAGTTGGAGAACAGAAAGCAGCTAAAATATCAGTGTCACCGCAGAATTTGGATCAGCAATTTGATTTTAGGGTTAAATATTTACTTCTGCAACAAAAACACACACATGAAATAAGGTAGAAAACCTAGCAATTCAGAGCATCCATACTATCTGTGCCTCTAGAGTGTGAAGGTAGTGTTTTATTTTTTGTCCTTTTTTTTTGTAGAGAACAGATGCTTCATAGTGTTGCACCTATCTGAAAGAAATTCTTGGGCAATGTTAGTCCAGCAGCCAAGCAGTGGAGCTCCGTTTCCTTGCTACAGGGCACAGACTCATCTTCTTCTTCCTCCTCCCTCCCTCGTTTTCTCCCCCTTCACTAGGTATGATTATTTCTCCTTCGCTCCAGCACACCATTATATTCCAGTCTGCAGTTACCCCTCCCTGCTGTCATTTTTCATACCATGTTTTTGCCCATGTGCAGCACTGCACATTTGCGCTGGGCCTGTGCAATATGTAAAGGAAGCGAATGTATGCAGTGTGCAGAATGTAATAAGTATATATATTTTTTATTTTATTTTATGGTGATTTACTGTGTTCCCCCCGCCCCGTGCTAGTAAAGAAAGGCCAGCACTAGCCATGTATCTTAACAAACATGACTGCTGTGTATGCACACCTCCAAGGCTTTTTACTCACCAAGGAAACCAAATTATACATCTGAGGCAGACTGGTCGTTCTTCGTGCCATGACTGTTAAAAATTAACTTTCTTTTTTATTTGAGGTACAAGCTTTGCTAGCATTGGCCAGGTAAAGTTTGGTGAGTGTTGATTTAGCAGCAGTGTTGACAACCGATATGCTGATCTTTCATAAATTATAAATTATATGTACTTTCTAAAATAAAATCCATTAAATATGGCACTTTGATCGTGTCTTATCCTTCACACTGCCTCCTCTTACCTCCACATGCTCGCCACCCTCCACTACTCAGGCATAACAAAAATACAGCAGGAATTTTGAAGCTCAAAATACAGAAATATGAAACAAACACTGAAACCGAAATTACACTCCGAAGGGAGGTAGATCTAACCCTGTGAAACGGTCGGCTTTAAATGGAGTCTGTGTTGGGAGCAGCATAGTACACAAGTCTCCCTCTGTGAGGCTGTCACAGTGGGACATGCTTCACAGAACAAGCAAGGAAAATTAACTCTTAAAGATACACTGCCTAATTTTGTCCTTGTTCATAATATCTTCTGATAAAGCCCCAGTTAACACAATACAGTAGTGATAGTCACTAATATTTAAAAATATTAGTGATCAAATGGAAAAAAAAAATGGTGGAGAGATGGGAAATTGCAGTGATCTTAGTTAAATCACTGCAGGCTTCACATGGAAGCAGGATGGACTGTTTGTGATAACCTGATGTTGTCTTTAGAAAGATGTACTCCATGATAACCATTCCACTATTTTAAGTGTACTTAGAAATGCAATAGACTACAAATAAATATTGGTTTTCAGGGTTTTATTCACAATAAGGTGTAATAGTGAAGCTTTACTTGTGTTTGTCGGCAGTGAGCTGCTCCACTGCACATTATATTATAGCATTTTCGTGTGGTTAATGTTCACTTTGCTGGGAGTTTTGAACTATATCGTCTCATCAATACTTGGATAAACAACTCAAACCTGGCTCAAATTCTGGCTCTTTTTTTGCAATAAAATTTGACTTTCACTCAGTGGCTAATATTATCCATCTTTACACCGGATACCTGATCCAGTGCATTGACGTAACATTGTTTAAAGGTAACTTAGTGTCATGTTTGATTGCATAATAGCCAGGAATTCAAATAGGCTTCATTTGTTCCTTTGCAGTGCTAGTGCTCTGAGTGCTAGCATTTTTCTGAGGCTGGTTGGAGGGCATACTTTCAAAGTGTTGATCTCAGCTGCGGTGCAGAAAAAAGACGGAGGAGACGGCCGCAGGCATTCAGATAAAAGAATGCATGGGGAATTTGAGCAAGTTGAGAGGGAGGGTGTGTTTTGCCCGTCAAGTGTGGCAGAGCAGCTCTGGCTCTGTGCCAGTATGGGCAATGTGCCCACGAGGAGGCAGTGTGTGGCCAACGCTGACTGTAACACTGAAAGGTTCAAAGATAGCAAGAGAGATGCTGGGAGAACACAAGTGTGTCTGTGGGGGGTGTCTGAGGCTGATTGGCAGGAGAGGTTCTGTCTGCATTTGCATGTGAAATGCCCAAGTTGTGATCCGGTAGCAAGAAACAACAGGGGAAAATGAGCAGAAATTTCCTGGGCAGTGTTATGTCACCAGTCTATTACTTGTCACAGGCTTCATGCCAACAACACTGCTTAAACCTGCAGCAGAATTTGAATCTTGTTCTTAATGATGAGGAGTTGATGGAACGGTTCATTTAATCAAGCGTTGTAGTTTCATTTAATCACACACTTGATTGTCGCTCTTAATTGTGTTGTCTCCTCTTTCTTTATGCCTGAATAAATACTTTCACTACGGGGACACAAATGTAATCTTTCTGCTTGGTGTGCATTTACATATTGTTTGCCTTTCTACATATCTCTCTCTCTCCCATACTCTCTCTGTTCTCCTCTTTGTATCCTTAAAATATTCTGCACACTCCTCAGCAGTTCCGCATGGCAGACACCCCTAATATAATCTGTGCGTCTGAATTCTAATTTATACCGTCAGGATAAAATAAATAGTCTGCAGTTAATTATGGGGAGGCAGCTCCTGGCTTTGCCAGGGTGATTTATGAAGTGCACGTAGGCATTCTGCAACACATTTTTCTTAATTTATTTTTAATCTGTCTTTCAATTAATTTTACTGCAAATGTCTTAATGATGGCAAAGGGTTTGTGTTAATGAGGCCTTTGTGGCAAAATGAACAGACACTTGTCCCTGCAGGTTGGAAGTCAGAGGCTTTGGGGATGAGGTCATGTAACACTTCACCTGCTACGTTCAAGTTCAGACTGTCTTTAAATAACGTCTTGTCCTGCACTGTAATTAAACTAAATGCAGATCTTTTGAGAATTTGGACTGTTTACTTCCAGATTTGAAGAAATGTTTTTTTTTTCTGCCTTACATGACTTCCTTCTGAGAATACAGTGCCCTATCTGTTGTTCCCAGTGATTGGCATTTTCACACCCACCACCACTGCTGTTTAAGCTGTTTCATTCAGCTGTTGTAAAAGAAGTGCCACTCTATTCTTGAACTCAGCCCATTTCCAAACGATTTTGACAATGCGTGATTGTCCAATTCGCACATCTTGCAGACTACTCACAAATTCAGACCATGAATAGAAGTGGTATTCACAGTGGAATTGTGTTGCTTATTTGTGACTCGCAATTTTACTGTAAAGCAGTGATGTAGTGAAGCTTGCCCTGTTAACATATAGTGACTGGGGTTGGGGACTGGTGGACGGTGTATGTGGACTCAAGCCCTTTGTTCACGGCACATTTGTAAGTCGTGACTCTTAACTTCTTATTGAAGAGGGAAAAAAAATTGCAGCTGCAGCTTCGAAAACAAAAACATACTTCTGTCTTATTCATCATTTCCGTCTTTCTTGTTAGGGACCATTGTTTTGTGGCCAACTCACATAGAGTGTTGTGGCAGAGACCTGGGCTTGCCAGTTTCTAGACAGATCATATCATAGTCTATCCCCAGTAGACTGCTTCACATTCAGCTCTCAGCATCAGGATGCTCTCATTCACTGCCTGCATATTCAGGCATTTAGCTCCCTTTCCTCCGATTGCCATCTCGTTCTGTTCTCTCTCTTTTTAATTTTCCCCTCAAAAAAAAACAACAAAAAAAAATCTCACATTAAGTAGCCAAGCATGGCTCAGTGCAGTTCCTCTCATGAAAGAGAAAGGGAATCGTTTCATTTCTTTTCCTCTCCGTCTCTGCGGCCTCTTCTCCCTGCTCATACACAGATCATTACACACAAAGGCCTCATTTTCATCTCCCACTGAGGGCACATGCATGGCTTTAACTAGTCAGCCACGCCATGACCATTGCTGGCAATCAATACCTGTGGTCAAGACTGAGCATGCAGTTCACGGTAAATGGGCCCTCCTGGTCCAACGATAAAACACCTTACACGCCACCCAATAAATTCCTTTTTTTCCACAGTCCATTGACGGAGTTAGGTGAGCTTAGATTATGTTAGAAGGAAAACCCACCGAGCTGGTGATCATAAGGTCATGACAATCCACAGGAAATATTACTTATCCAGAAGTTCAGTGTACGAGTTGACTTTAAAAGAATACATTGGATTTCCTAAAGTGAAGTACTGTAAGCATATCAGTAGTGCTTTCCTTATATCTAGTAAGCAAGTGCCATATCTGTCATGGCCGGCACAAGGATCGGACCAAAATGCAGACAGGAAAGTGGAAGTATCATAATAACATGAGAGAGAATCTAACATAGGTACCATTCTGCTTATATCGCAGAAAATACGTAGTTGCATCCCTGGATATTACTCATTCCTTTTTTAAAAAATGTGCTTTCAAGGCCTAATTTTGAATCATGATATCTAATTGTAATTTTGAAATTAAAACAGTCACTGTACTTTAATGAAAAGAAACCTCTAGTGATGATTCTTTGAAACACTTTAGAGACTACCAGTGGCATCAGGCTTTGATTGAGGAAAGTGTTAACTGAGCTCATGTTGAAAGCAGCAATGCAACAAGTCTTTATGGTTTCAACTGCCCTGTATGAAAACCTTACACAAGAAGAATCTATCCTATACCCAAGTGATCTAGCCAGTACCATACAGAGTCTGTAACTGTGCTCTTGATTATTCCAAGCACTTAAGATTTCAGAGTTTTCTAGAGTTGTTTCAGTTGTATCTAAAGTTATACCCCAGAGCAGGCGCAGGAGATAAAAAGCAGGAAAATTTTATTTAATAGGTGATTTAAAAAAATATATAGAAAAAGCAGAAATGTTACTCTAACAGAATTTCACAATTTCAGAAAACTAAGTGAACGTCCAAAAAGCTGAACAAGAATGTTAGATGTAAATCAGGAAAATGTATGTTGCAAATGTGCGACAGATGAGGCTGTATAGTTTCTCTGAACCTTTTGCTCTTACAGGTGGAGGAAAAATCAGTTCATCTGAAACTGCTGTTCCTTCTGCAAAAATATGATCACTTCAAATACGGTATGTGGTGATAGTTGGCTTCTCCTGGATTTTGGGATATCTAAAGGCTCTTCAATTTGGACTCAGAATTGCATTACACAATGAACTCAAAGAGTGACTTTTAGAAGTGTGGAGGAAAAACAAACAACTCTTTGCAGAGAAATTGTAACAAAATTAACTAAAAGCCAAACAATATCACAACGAAAAGTTGACAAGTTTGTCAGGATGGTTTGTCTTTCTCTGTTTTGCAGGTTCTGTGTTCTTAGTCACAGTTCAGTAGCATGAGATGTTATAACAAGATTTTGGAACCTAATTGAAGTCAGATAAGCTTATTGAATTAATTCCAGGTTTTGTGAAAGGATTGTTTTTGTTTTAATATGTGCACTGCCAGACTGGAATAGGTGATGTATGGATTAGGTTGGGTCAGCCTGGAGGCTGGAAGACTTGGTGAAAAAATAGATGTTTCTCATCTTGCTCTTTGCCTCCAAGGCTCTTGACAGGCTTGATCCCTACATTAACCAAATAGATAGCCAGCAACTTTAATTACCTTTGCATCCAGTCACTCCCTCTATCCACCATTCCCCACTTTGCTTGCACAAATCAAAGAAAGAGAGGGGTAGAATAAAGAAATAGCACAATTACTTATTTTGCCAGAGAGCAACAGCAGGCTGCCTTTTGCCAAATGAGTCTAATTCCAAATGGTTAACAAGATGTTTCTTTTTAATAGAGGCAAATCCATGTGACAGCAAATTGCTTTCCTGTTTGGGCTCTTAATGGTTTTCATAGTCTGCACTTCCAAATAGGCAGTAAACTCAGAAATTAATATTGCACACCCTGTTATGATGCAAATGTTGGTGAGAGACGAGAGCTGTACCTTCATCCAGAAACCTCTGATTAGATTCATAATTGTTCTACTGGGATGTTTTTTTTTTTTGTTTTTTTTTTTAGTTTGTTTGGTCTTATTCCTTTATCTGCTTCCTTTTGTCCACATTTTTCATTCTGGTTGTACAATCATTGGCACCCCTGATTTTCTCTGTGTTGCATTTTACGTCTGATTATCTTAAGTTGAAATATTAGAGAAGCGCATTCACTTGTCATTAAAATGGCAATCATAATAACCTTTGTGGTTGACCAGTAATAGATACAAATGTGATTCATTCACATAATTAAATAATTTTAAGTGTAACCCAGTGGATATTGTTATTTAGACAAATGCAAAAAATCAAAAATATAACCTTTCTGGTCCAATTGAATTTGTATTGCTTTTGCTGAGAGATTCTGCTGGACTGATATATAAATAAACTAATTTGAAGTGATACTGTAACCTTTAAACCAGGTTGTCATGTTAGATTCCAAGAAGGTTTTTCTTTAGAAATTTTTAAAGTCTTAAAGGGGGATATTGCTTATTTTCCAAATGCACAATCAAGTAACTGAGTTATTCTCAGTAGTTATGAAAATGCTATATATATAAATTTAAAAAAACGCAACAAATTTTACTGCGCATATATGACGCCTTGCAATTGGCCTTTATGTCTTTAAGAATCTTCTACCATTTCCAACATTTCCTATTCATCAAGTTGTCACAATAATGCTTCTCCATGGTTTCATTTCCGGCAGTTCTTTGGACTGAGAAGTAGTTTGTCTGATGAACTCAAGAAACACAAGATTTTGGGTATATGTGTTATAACATGATATAACAATAAAGAAAGTTGATTTTGCTTCAGTGCCCGACCCTTTTAATCAGAAGATGGGGCATTGGTTTTTAAAAAACATTCCTACTGACACTCTCTTAATAGACTGTCCAAAGGCAAGACAACGTTCAAAGCATTTTAGAACCTCTTCATTTGAGCAGTACTGCAAACCAGAACCTTTATCAGCAGTCTTTGACATATGTGCTAATCGCATTAATGTTGACTGTTTCTACTGAAAGAACGACTTCACTGTTATTTCCTTCTTCCTTCTATGTCATTAAAGAATGTCTTTATGGAAAGTAGATGTTGTAGCTATGTATGAATGTCATATAGTCTTCTGAGTCTTTGTCGTCCTTATTAAAAAGTAGAAGATTTGAGAATGCCTGGGCTCTGATTGGAGCAGCACCAACCAAATACACATCTAGCTTGACCTACAGACAGAAACCGCCAACAAATTCAGCTCAATCATCCTGTGATCGCTACCAGCAACTGAGGTTAAGTGGCCTGTGGTCTACATGCCTCGAGCACAGCAGCACTCCACATATCAGTCACATGACCATGGATAAACTGTACAGTCAGATTCCATGCTATATCACCATGGCAACTCTTCATATCTTCTCAGCACTCGCACATTTTCACTTGTCATTGGATCATATATATATATATATATATATATATATATATATATATTTATGGGATAGTCAGGAAGATATGGAGGAAAAAATAATTTGAGAATGTTAATGCATGCTTCTTTTAGGAACTAATAAGCTTTGTTCTCATTGTTTTCATATGTTTCTCTTATTTCATGGATACTGAGCCGTTCTGGAGAGTAGTTCTAAGTTTCAGTGTAGATTTAATTGGGTCACCCTCTCCTTCCATTCTCATTTTTTGCTCTGCCTTTCTGTAAAACCCAGCTTAATTAGACCTACAAGAAAGTGAAACTACCAGAAACATATTGTATCAGCCCTGCCTCTATTCCTATTGATGTTCTGTTTTTAGAAGTATTGATGATACAAACTATGTAATGACATTTACAATACTGCTGTAGTCGTTAATGGCGTTGCATGGGTTGGCTTGAGACTGTAGAGCAGCACAGACAGAAATGGATAAAAGGTTTTATGGAAATAAAAGATTCCTGAAGGCGGAGAAAGCAAGGCCTAATGACTGTTGTACCAACTGCTCCTCATTACCAAGGCCACTGCCATTGGGACCAGCTGAGATATGCTAAGTGGTTTAATGCCTTTAAAAATGGCTATGAGGCCTCACTGTTACATTCACTGACACCATTAACTCTCTGAAGTGCAAACAAAATTGTATTTTCTTTTCTTTTTCTCTCATCTTAGCTGGTTTTCATCAAGAACGCTGTCAGAAAATGGCATACTTGTACTGTATATACATGACAACTGTATATTTATGTTACACTGTGCTGTCTTGAGCGCTCCCATGGTTGCCAAGGTTCCTTGTCTCCCACTATAATTACAGTGAGAGATCTTCCTCATGTTTTATTACATTTATGAAAAATATTTCTTTTGTTATACAGCAGGAAGCAGCAGGAAGCTAAGCAAAGAATGTATTTGCTCCCACAATAACTTATTAGATTGTTAAACATCAAAAGTCATGTTCAATTCTTACATAGCAGCAACCAATTTTTCTTACATTGCTTTGGCTTAAATTGAGGCATTAAAACTGTTTTGCTGCATGCAGAAAAAGAACAAGAAATCTAAGCTTAATGTTTAGATCTATGTGAGTCCTGCGGGGGCTTAGAGGGCATCAGTGGAATTAACTCATTTGCCCACATTTACCAGAAGAGAGTAAGCACCTAATCCCAGCTTGCATTATTAAACATGATAGCACAGTGGTTTCTGTAAGACCACCGCACTGAATCAAAGTCTGACATGGGCTGATGATGTATGGATATATAATTCAGTGCATTGCATGGCCCTTGGAATGATTCTGCTCTCTTTTTTCCCCTTCCCTCCTAGCCAACTGACTCCTCATGCACAGACACATGCATGCAACAAACCACTCCTCATCCCCTGGAGGGTACCTGTGTTTTCAAAGTAAAGACCACTTAAAGAATAGCCCCAGGCGTCTTAATGCTAAAGTGCCCTGCATTACACATTAGATTCTACTGTACTCACCAGAAGCATAAACACTCTCAGTAGCCTTTGTCTCCTCTCAAGAACACCCCAAATATCTCAAAATGGTGGAAAAATACTATTACACAGACTTTCATATAGAACAGATAGTCTAGTGGGACATGCCCCATTAAAGACACAGTCCATTGGATAAAAAAGGACATGTCAAGAGTAAGAAAATGGTCTCTGCCCCATCAGACTTTTTAAATATACGTTATATATTGTTCAGCCACATTGTAATTTTTTAGTCCAAAATTGTTGTAAGAAGTCACATTTTGGTGAATGTTCATCAGTACTAAACAGAAAAGTGTTATCTAAATTTTTAATGACTCTTCCAACATGATGGCATTGTCTATATATTTTATGTGTTTGGGATGGGAGGAATGTTAGTGTCGTTAAATCAGGTTACCCTTTTTTGCATAAATAGCTGGCGGAGACATTTGATTGTCTCAATAGAAGCTGCAACTGCTCTGTCTCTAAATGTGTTGAAATGGAGGCGTGAGGAATGGCATCATTAAGGTAATGTGTTCAGGAAGCCAACGAGTTATGCTCTAACCTCTGCTGCTCAGTTCGAGATGCGGTAAATGCACAATGTAAGGTCACCTCTTAATCAGTGAGATGCAGCACTCACAAACATGCACACACAATGCTCCAATTACATTATGAAATGGCTCTCAAATGAGTCATCTGACATGTCTAGCTGTTTTTGTTCTTGCAGAGGTTATGCTTTGTAAGAGCAGATATGCATTGTTTATGGAATTTCTGCAGTTATTGCATGAAAACTAGCATGCTGTTCTATGTTTTATCCGCATAAAATGCTGTTACATTATCTCTCGAAACAGTAGATAGTGTTACTTGTTTATACACACCAAAGGAGCTCTATACTTTCTGTTTAGCAATTACTCTGAATGCCAGAAGCAAAGGCTATGATGAGAAAGCAATTTTTGCTATCTTTGCCCATGACAGGATCTCAGGGAATGATAAAATCCTCAGATTTCCCTTACGCACTTCAAATTTTCCTTGTCAGCCCTGGAGCCACAGTCAGCAGCTGTCTTTTTCCATAAACCAGCATCCTATGAAGTCTCTTGTCCCAATGTTTGGAGGCTACCAGCACTATAATGACCCTGCACTCTCTTGTCACTGTGTTCTCCAGTGTTTGTTTTGTTTGGTATGAAGGGTTTTCTGTGATGAATTTCACCTATCACTCTTGCCACTGTGGTTGACCAATGAGTTCTATGACTGCCTCGCCTGTGGTGTTTTTCTTTAATAAGTCCAGAGGTGAGGCAAAGCAAGCAGACCATCAGTCATCCTGCCAGGATCTTATACTCTGATTGCTATAGTTGCCTACCTCATGAACGAATGTTATTCTTCATGCAGTGATTTACATTACTCAGCTAAAATTCTAAGATTGCTGTGCACCGTTTTGCGATGGCTGGCACCGATAAATGTGGTGTTTTATTCTGCTCTGTGTTGCAACTTCAATTACATTTTATGTAATTGAAAGGTGTATTTGGGATCAGTCTTTTATAAATGAGCTCAACATACATACACAAAAATATGCAGTCTGGTTGAAGTTTTTATTTTTTTTCTCATTCCTCAACAAAAGCATTCAGACAAGGGATTTGATAAAAACTATTGGCATGTAAATGGTGTAATCCCTTTTTGTATTTCTGATAGAACCCTACCATCCTACACACCCACAAAATAGGTTCACTAGAACATTTGCATTCCTGCTCCCTGTTTCTGTCACAGTTCACCTTTGATGAGGACATTTGTGTGGCACAGCACATCTTATGGAAGTCCAACCTGAAAAGCAGCACTTGTGCCTTTGGGCCTCAGTTACACACCTCAGAATGGATCTTTATTTACAACACAGAACTCGGAAACAGCTGGTCAATCCATTTAGCCTAAGGCCACTGATTTGTTCCTATTTACTACAACAGCCAGAGAAAAGCCAGGGTATTTTTTCCTCTCTCCTTCCTATTGATCCGACGCTTAGAAAATCTGCCCCGCTGTCTAAACACTATTGATCCCCCCCTCTCAACGACAGGCTCTCGCACCAGTGTATAAAGGGACTGGATGAATTGAAATTTCATTTCCGACAACTTGTTCCTGTTATTTTTACCCTTTCTTTCAATAGTTGGGAACATGCACTAGCGGGCTCTGCTACTCAGAGAGTCGATAAGTGTTTGGCTCAGAGGGGAGACCAGGGATAAAGGTGAGACGCTTTAGATTACTTTAGTCAGTTCTTAAGAGCAGTATGCCATCACATTCAGTTACCTGCATGTTTGTGGTTTTTGGAGCTTTTCTTGGTTGGGGTGATCTAGGACAGGCAAGTTGTATTTTATTCTCGGACACCATAAAAACAGATATAAACAGATGTGGTGTTGCACCTTGATGATGCACCGTCCAACCTAAATGAATATTCTGATCAGCTGACTTTGCTTTTTATAAAGACAGTTGCTACTTGGGATATTTACTCCAAGTTAAATCATTGTATTTCTCAACATTAACATTGGCAAAATTTACAATTATACAACTAAAACAGAGCAGTTTAGATTGTATAACTCCTTCAAATTGATAGCAATTATACATCTCAGCTTTTGATTACTATAATAACGACCTTTCATACGATGATGGTGTGGTTCATTTCACCTTACCAATTAAGGTACCATAAACATCTTAATGATGAGATATAATGTTTATCTGGTAAAGATAAACACATGAACAGATGGATAGGAGAGCTATAGTGGAAAGTTACATGAAATGTTTACTTGAAGAAAAGTGCAAAATACGGAAATTCTCACACAGAACGGCTGTGTTTTTTAAGTCAACAGCATTCCCAGTGTAGTCATACAACACATGAACTGGAGTAAAAAATACAAAAAGTATGCAATGTATTCCTTCTTGTGATTGATATAGTGCATTTATAAATGTAGCTTTGTGTTTGTGCTTTTTTCTTTTCAATTTCCTTATATTAATGGTTGAAGCACATGGACGGTTTGGAAAAAAATCTGATAATTATGGGCTTCAAGCACTAAAATATTGTTATTGTAAGGCAAAATTACTATGTAAGCCACTCTGATGTCACTAGCTTCGGTATTTTATCATCTTACCCTTAAAGCCATACAAGAAGACTTCTGCAAATTAGAGTTACCAGTAATGACTGGTTGCTCCATCTGGGCCGAAGTTTGGAGCAGCTGAAGATCATTGCATCAAGACTGAGTGTTATGCGAAAAAGATACGTTCTGTTTTAATGAACATCAATATTCATGTAATAGTCTTAATACTACCCCACATTTAATTTTAGCCTCCTATTCATATTTTAATACGTTATCATTTTCACTATCATAATTCTTATTATGTTAACTGTAATTATTAGATTTATGACTAAATTATGGCTTTATTCCCAGAGGGCACATATTTTGCAGCAAACCCAATTTTTCCTGGAATAAAATGCTCCCAGTGTTTCGCCTCCCCCCCCCCAAAAGACTGAGCAGACACTGATAAAGATAAACATATAAACACCCTAGTGTGTCTGCCACTAGGCCTGTAAGACACTCAATCTGAATTGCATATCCGCTTTGCCACAGAGGTTGTCATAAGCTGTATTAAGAAAAATGGTCACATGGTTTGACATAAATTGGAAAATGACATTTGGAAAACGGGTGCCGCTGTGGAAATTAGAGATATTAAAATTATAAATCAGCGTCTTGAAGTGTGGAGGGTTGTGGTAGCATGAACTGCTTCTTCCCTGTGCTCCACTTTCTATCTCTCTTTATCCTTTGCCCTATTTCTCTTTTCATTTTTCGTCACAGATTTGGCTCTCTCTTTGGGCACCTCAATGTCAAAACCCCAGAAGTCGCTTCAGTGAAAATGGTTTAAAACGTAGCCACACAGGATGCTGCCCCAAAAGGAAAATCCCACCCTATTCTCTGGCTCTTGGAGTGTAGGATATTTCATGTATATGAACGTGTGTGAGACATGTTAGTTTGCAAATGTCCTCTAGAGCTGCATCTCTTCAGCTTATTGCACAACTCTCTTGGCGTAACCTGCAAATGGATCATCTCTGAGGTGTGACATGAATTATGCAGAAATTAGGTGTGCTGACACCTTTAAAAACAGACTCTTCCAATCCTCCACACGCTTCACCTCTGCTCTGTAGTTTCTGTCTAGGTGTTGAGCTGGAGAAAGCTAGGAGGCAGAACAAAGTACCGATTTTTGAGGTACATGTGAGAAGAATATTGGTAAATGCAGAAAAATTTAAGTGGTCATTGTATTAACAACACATAGAGATGTACACATGGGAAGTCTGCATGCATTTATCCTCATGTTCTTTTCATTTCTGATTTCCTCCACCTAACTTTCACACTGATACAAAAAATAAAATAAAATAAATAGTCCCCTCAGACTTTTCCTTATTTTGCTGTTTTGTATTTTTGTCTCACTTTTTAAGTGATCAAACAAATTTAAAAAATCAGACAAAAATAACATTTATAAAGAGTGGCTGTCATGAAGCTATTGTTAAAAAGGAGAAAGAATTTAAAATTCCATATGAACAGGACTTAAAATCAATAACATCAAGTATTGTACAGGTTTGCTTTGAATTATGTCAGCATGTGTGAAAGGGATCAGCAAAGGACTGTACAAGAGGGAATGTCTTCTACTATATGTGAAACGGTACAGAATGTCAACATTTTCAGATAGATTTTAGCCATTGATGATAGGAAATCAAATGTAGTGAAGTTATAAATAAAGAACAGTCTAGAATATCTGCACACATCATGTATAACATCTGAAAACCATATTTAGCACCTTCTTTAATTTTTGGAATAAAAGTGCTCCCAAAACAGTACTACTGTACCCAAAGGAAACTCAAAAAAAGAACTCATAACAGAACATAATCAGTCCTGCACAACACCATGGTCTTCTTAAAAAAGCAAGGGAGCAAAGGCTGCTACTACCCAAATATAGTCTTTTAAGCTTTTTTGAATCTGACTCTAGTTTTGTTTGCCATGTTCATTTTGCATTTTGGTTTTCAAAAAATGACTTTCTTTTTCCTTTTGAGAAAGAACCAATTAACTGAAGATGTTGCAGATGTTGTCTTTTGCTTCGTGGCAATTGATGAATTTGCTACTACATACAAGTGTTCATGCGTACCTTTGGAAACAGTTCAGGCCTTTTGATTGAGCTCAAAGAGCAAAGCTGGAAAAGGCTGGAAATGCTGTGGGCCTTTATGCCGTGACCTGCTGACCTCTGTCTTTTGAGAGAGAGAAAAAATCCCCAGCTTTCGAAGAGCTGCAGCTGTGCCCAATATGTTACCCATAAGACCTGGGTCAAAAGCTCTTTTCATCACTTGTAGAGGAGGAAAACATTCAATCTTCATGCCCTTGAAGGAAGAATGTTGGATTCACACACATTCTTTAGACAGTAGTCCAAAGAAATGTCCTCTTTATAGCATGTAGGTCACCTATTTAAGAGCAGTCATTGGCTCACACCTGCATTGCTCTGCATCCACAACATATACACACACTTTCTTGAATTTTAATTATTTATCTTTAAATGTCAGCTCAGGTTTACATTGTGTTTGCCATAGAAGCCAACTTATATTTGCACATCAATAAAGACACATCCTTACCGTAGGCCTTTAAAAGTTAGAAAAGTTTAATACGCTTGTTATGGCTTTCAAACTGAACAGATCTATAGGAACCTTAGCTTAAAAGTCTCTCCTGCATCCAAACTTGATTCCACTATATCACTGCCCATCCAAACACTGCTGTCTCCTTCAATATTTCAGCACTTTATGTACGTCTGCTTGAAATTTCAGGTCATCCTCTCTGTTCTATCATTGAAATATTCAAGGAGGTATTCTGGAGCAGTTCAAAAAGGAGATGAGGCAGTTGGTTTAGTTGAAGTTTAATGTGACTTTTACTATAGCTAAAAAATAGCTTGGAGGAGCTAATGTCTACTTGCAACAAATAAACCAAGGAAAAGCAACAAGGTTTCACAGTACTCCAAAAAAATAATCAGGATTTTATTAGAAAGGGTTTTGGTCATTTGTCCCATTGACTCTTCCAAGTATGTATGATTGGCGTTACTAATCAAAGTGAAACAGTAAAATGCATCCTATTGATGTTTCCTCTCACTTTGAATAAGAATATTCTAGATTCAAAATTTCTTCATCTTTATTATTAATAATTTAAAAACATCCAGTGATGAGTAAGTTGCATAAATTACAACTATAATACAAAAAAAACTAATAGAAAAAACTTTAAATTTTTTTGAAGTTAAAACTATGGGACTATTTTTTGCCATCAGAAGAATATAACTAAAACCAGTGAAGATCCCCTGGGTCTTCACTGGTTCACTGTGGGTGGCAAGAATCCTGTTAAGTGGATTTCACAGTGTGGTATGATGGGCATTTTATTCTTTGTTTGGCTTTTCCTTTTCAATAAAGCTCATGTGTGGATATTCACATTCATCTTTTGACTGCACGATCTAATTCCAAACATTGCAGGGTTAAAAAAATAATTATAAATTGTGACAATATCGATAGAGTTATACGTATTGTTTTTAATATTTTTGGGCCACCAATGAATTTCTATTCAAAAAAAGGACATATTTTATGATCATACAGAATGGAAGAGTAGTACCTAGAAAACCCAGTTTCTCGAGGCAACTGCTCTAAATGTCTTGATCAGAATATATTGGAGGTTTCAGAATTAATATTAGAAACTGATTTGATAGACAAACCTTGCTGGCAAGTTTTCAGATCACCTCTGTATTCCCCAATACATGAGGCGCGTTGCCAAAGTCAAGTGCTGAGTTCTGAAATGATGTGTTTTTACAGCACAGTTCTGCTCTGCCTTGGGATAGTAATAAAGCTCGGCCTTCAAACCACAGCCAAGCGCCACTTACTGCTGAGTGCTTCTCTGGTGGTTGGGTGAGATTACTCTCAAAACAAAGTGTGGACAGGTTGATTAATAGAAGGGTCTGCAGAGGTGCATGCTGCAGTATATTTTCACACCCGGCAAACACTTGCTCATTTCTTTCACATGGACTTTTATGGGCTGATCCTGTCATTGTGTGAGTTTGTGACTTCATAAAAATGGCTCCTTTCTTTGACGGTCTTTCAGTAAAAACGTATCAAAGCTCCTACAGACTTCTTGTTAAAGTATCATGGGAGCAAAGTGTGACTTTCGGGCAACAGCATTTACATATATCAGACTCTTCTGCATAACTTTGGGGAAATACATCTTCAAGCTCTACTCTGCAATCTTTTTCAGACAGGTGTAAGATACATAAATAATGCTATCGCTACTCTATTTATCCTTTGACTGATCCAGATTATATATTTATAATATTGCACTCAAAATCACTATCCCTCTTTCTTTTACATGGCAGCATAACTGTGAAAGATGGACTTACAGATGGATCTGGTATACAGCATAAGAAGCTGCTGTTGGTGTTCTTAAAATAAAAAAAAATCCCAACCATGTGTATAGGGGGCTCAGATCCATTACATTTTAGGAAACAGAGATGCGTACTGTACAGCCTATAGACTGTGTGTGATGGTTTTACATGAACTATGGGGTTACTTGGTGGATGAATGCAGCCAGGGGATTGAAAGAGGGAAGTTGCTGTGTGGTCAGGCCATCATCACATCAGGTCACAGGGTTCTAATTAACATCAGCTTCACCAAAGACTGCAAATCAGTAGAGCCACAAAGCAAATGAGTTTTTTTTCTCCCTCCTATGGTGTTAAAATGCATGTTATTCTTGTGTTTTTAATTAACAGTTTGTGCTTGGAAAGCATGTTAACAGTAGCCCTTAATGAGCTTTTTTCAATTAAACCACAGTGTGGATAAAGGGCAACTTACTTCCATGTTTGCTGGTGCTTAGTTCTTTATTGTAGTACAAGGAGATTAGTAACCAGGGTTTTATTTCTTGTTCAGTATTTATATGCATTAGATGACCCTGAGAAGGAATGACTCAAGACTGGTAACCTGAATATAAAGCGTTTTATTGTTTGTTTTGCACTCATATTGGTAGATTAAGCGTTTAGATTATACCTCATCTAAATTACCCAATTGTTATTGTTTGTCATGGATGATATTTTTATAGACTACCATAACAGACTTTATACATCAATAAAATAGAAATAACTATCATCACTGATAAAAAGCAGAGCTCCTCGAAAACTGTGTTCTTGTTCGTACAGAAGCTTGAACTAGCTGCACACCAGAAAAACAACAAAATAAAAAAGTTATCTCCTAGTGAGATAACTTGGAGATAACTAGTTACAAGTTATCTTGAGAAGATACAGGTTTAGTCCAGAAAGAGGTACTCTGTATTGACATACATCAAGCTAGTATTTTAGCATGGTACATAAATCTGACTTTATTGGATCATCATTACCTGCTTCTGATTATTTTATAGTTATCAAATTCAGATAAATGTTTGATCATAAAAACATGGGCTTGAATGAATCTAATGAGTGATCCTAAATTTAGAGGTAGACGAAATCCTCAGCCGACTCGTGTCTTTCATTCAACAAACCTTAATTAGCTAGTAGCAAAGATTTCTCAGTGTGTCACAAAGTTCTGCTATAACTTTCTAACATGGCCCATTTGCTTTAATCAGGACGTTCAGTGTGGTTGTAACTCATATTATTCAGCTTCCTTCAAAGAGTTGTAGATGCTGAAGGCTGTGGGCAGAAAGAGCCCAACATCTCACTGCTGTTGTAAACATTGTTACCTCAGATTATGTTGTTGTTGATGACCCCCACTTTAATCTTCTTCTATTGGAGCCACTTACATCTCTACTCAGAATAGACCACCAGGATTAAAATGTAAAAAACTTTTGCCCTCTAATTATTTGTCAGCTAGAGTGGACAGATTTAATATTCAGAGCAGGTACAGAGCCTTTTATGGTAGAAATGATGACCTTCACATCCCTCTCATTTTTTATATTGATTGACCCAAGCAGAAAAGACTCTAGACTGTTTTTGTGTTGAACCGCTGTTAAAGCAAATGTTAAAGGGGAGAATTAATCTCTTTTGGGCCTCATAAAGGTCTGCTTCTTTCTCACTTTTTAGATGTTTTCCTTTTCAATGACTTACTGAGGTTTTGGAGTCCCTTTCCATGGCAGCCAGGTCCTTTCTCTTTTATTTATTTCCCGTAGCATCTGGCTGGTCAGTTATTTGTTTTCTGTGGTGTCCTTGTGTGTTTATAAATGGGAGAGGCCTGTCACTTCAATGCTGAAAGGATGTTTTGAGTTGCGAGAAAGATTTTTATTTATTTAATTTAGGTGAAAGGAGAGTGGTGAATAATGCATCTCAACCTGCTACATGTACTGTTTTTATCATTAGCATGCAGCCCAAGTTATCTGCAGAATACTTATGAGTACCGGCGAAATGTTTGTGATGTTATTTATTTATGTTGCTCCCTTCAATTATTCATTTGTTTATTTATTCATGGAAGAACTAACTGAAATTGGAAAATTCATTTTTGCTGAAGGGCTTTTGGCCTCTCTCTATCCCCTCCCAACGCAAGGGGGAGAAGAGGAGGGGGGTTGCACATCATGCTTGTTAGTAATTGCTCCTTTGGACTCACAAGAGTCACTTTTACTCATCCAGAGAGGTCAGCAAACCAAAAGGAAGAAAAATTAGTGAAAGCTAAAAACAGGTTAAAACATAGAAAACACCATGAGACTCCAGATGACGGTAACATAAAACTGATGAAGAAGTGGTCAAGAAAGTTGTGAACACCCAGAGAGCACTCCACAGGTTTAATCAAAGGCAGCGGTTCAGATTAAAGGAGAGCATAATAAAAACTGTGGCTGCCGTTACTCAGGTTCGTGCTCCTGTGACTTCTTCACAGTATTGTGTTTGCTGTATTTTGTTTAATTGTATGGTCTGGGATTTTGTTTAATTTCACAGTTCCGCAAACATTTAATAATTATTTCTGAGAAGTGATAACAAATCACTGAACATTAAATTGTTGTGTTTCTGTGTCTGAGCAAGCATGAGCCTCATGTCACAAGTAGCTAACAGAAAATAATTTGTAATTAGGTTTTTGTGCTAAAGAAAAATGTGTGGTGTGCACACGTCAGCGTGTGCACACCAACACACACACAGAGGTGTGTGTGTTGGTGTGTCTCTATGATTTACATTCTAGGCCTTCATTTTGACAACATTTTGATAAGTTTCTGTTTTTTTCTTTTTCTTTGTTTAGAGGATAGCAGTGCAGACAGGACTGGAGTCTGACTTAGCGCTAGAGGCGAGAAAACAACAAAATGATCAGAAACTGACCTGAGAGAAACATCTGCAGTAAAGGTAGAGTAAGTTCATTCATGTCTCATACATTCATATTTGAACACCCTTGAACTCCCTGTTTCTGTTTCTAAGTTCTTCAATATCTAAATTTGCTAAGATAATGGATATTTTGAGGGGACATTTTATTTGTTCTTGTTTAAGTTTTTACATTCACTACAAGCACTATAATGAAGTGTCAACAGCTGTAAGAAGATTTTTCAGGACCTGTCTTGTCATATGGGCATTTTCCTGATAAAATTAAGTCATTGTGCAGGTAAAATATTTGTATAAAAAAAACTAATCTTCAATATTCATCTGCAGATGTGAGGAAATACAAATTGATGTTCACTGCCTTTATTGGCATTGTTTTCTGCATCTATTTTCATCAGGCCGTTTTAGTTCATTTTCATTTTAGTTCATTTTAGTATGAAACAAACTTCTTAAATTCTCATACAAAATCTTAGCAGCCTTTTCCATATAAATATTTTACTTTGAATAAACAATTTTTCCCTTCTAACAACACATTTATATATATATATATATATATATATATATATATATATATATATATATATATATAGATATATATATATATATATATAGATATATATATATATATATATATATATATATATATATATATATATATATATATAATGAAATGATACAAATATTCATTCTGTAGAAATCTTACACCATAAGTAAGATTTATATGTTTTGACAGTTGTCACCCTATTTTCTATGTAAAGAAGAAATATCAAAGTACAAATTCAGTTTAATTTACTTTTACTAATTTAGTACCAAAATTGCAACTAATGTCATTCTAAAGGCACTGGCAAATGAATCAACTTCAATTTCAGTTATAATGGTTCAAATACTAATCAGATTAATTGTTTTCAACAAAATACAGATTTTCCTGAAAGTTTTCAATCTTCTTCTACTTAAAATGTAATGCAATCAATACCAGTACATCACATATTGCCATGTGGTAAAAAAAATTAATAAAAAATCATGTTTAGATTTTTCACTTATTCTTTTGGGAGACACTGCTTGCTAATGTCTGCTTTGTTCCAAGATTAAAAAACCTTTCTGAAAATTCAGAATTATACAGGTGTGGACAAATAAATGGCAGAAGCACATTTATTACATAGAAATAGGTTTGGAAACATAATTTGTAATGTTGTGTATTCATAAAACACCATTTGCATTATGTTTTTGCCTCAGACAAAAAAAAGGCCAGTTTCTATTTCTCTGTTGTTTACAGCTGAATTCACTTAATTTAATGAGGCGCGGTATATAAAAGAAGTGCAAATGTGTTTAAAACCTGTCAGCGTCATTGTTATCAGAGACAACTTCTGTTTGTTGTCATCACAAATGGTGATGGTGTTTTGAAGAACTTTGAAATATTTTGTTCCAATTTCAAATATCTTATTAAAAGAATGTTCACTATTCCTAAATTATACTTTTCATACTTTGTTTAATCCTCTTATGCATGGTAACTAAGCAAGCAGAACTAAAACTGAAGTTCAAACAGGCCTCAGATGATTAACCTTTTTCAGTGTCTCTTTCGGAGACAAATCTCTGATGAGTGTCTCTTAGCTACTGCTGTCATACAGTTAAGCCTAAAATGATTTGAACCCTGGCAGATTTTGATTAAAAATGTTCATTCAACCAAGAAGCTTGTTTTTGACAGGAAATGACGCAAACATCTCTCAACAGATAATAAAAAAAGCTCTCATTAATAGAAATTTAACAAAGATATTATATACCTATTTTTGTTTTATTTATAAATAGTATGTTAATACCATTCTCAATAAGTGATGGAGAAACTACTATTGGCATTACAGGAATCAAAGGCTTTTTTACATTTTTTGCGTGTTTCCGTTGATATTTTTATCATTTCTGTTTGCTAAGTAGTTTCCACTTTTTTAAGGTGAGAAGGCCTCTGTGTGTAGACTTGTTTTTCCACTGTCAGTTCAAGAATTGAAGACTTAAAATATGCGCTCTTAAGAACAAAAATGTCAAAAGATTTGCGTGTTGACCTTGAAGTATAACTCAAAGACCCCAGACAAGCGCTGGAACATCTCATAAAGGATGTGTACAGTGTTTTGTATTTCTAAAATCTACATCATGCATTTTCCCTGCCACATGCATGCCACTTCCATGCCCAATGCAGAAGCATTTTCAGAAGATCTGCATTTCTTGCACATACAAGAGCATTTATTGGTGTGAAAATGCTTGTCTGGACAAGGGTTGTTTTCTACCTCAGTGTGCTATTTCAGAGAAATGTCTGTGTATTTGTATTAGAACTAATGAACTATACTAAAAATGCAGTAGAAGTGGGTCCCATGAGGCTGGTCAGGTGTGTCGTACTCTATTCTTCAAGATGTCAGCAAATGCAGCACTGCCACAGAATGAATATTTGTATCATTTAATTAGGCCACACTTCATTTATTTTAATATTGTTTATGCACCTTGATTGTTTCTCAATATATACTTTCTAATTAACTTGGATTGATCAAAATGCATTGATTCTGTATCCTTATTAAATAACCTCCTCCCAGCTCTCCTTACTTATTTTTCATAATTAATGTTAGTTCGTGGCTGTGGAGAAGGGCACCGCTAACAATGTTGGATTTTAATGTACGGTAACTACATTCAAACTAATTTGGAAAGAGGTGGAGATTTGTGATGTGATAGAAAAGTGAAAAACAAAATATCGAACAATCACATAAATCACCAGAACATGACAGATTAGCTTAAGATCATGTCGTTTTTGTCAGATGAGGTCAAGTCACCAATGCCATCCACCCATCAGCATTGACCTTAACTGTTGGAGTCACTGCATACTTACATGCAAGCAGGCTTACACACATGCGTTCACGCCCGCTTGCTTGGACAAAATGCCATTTCAAACCCAGCGGGCTCTTTAATTTTGATTGATGACTCAGTTTATCTTTGGAATAACAGTCCACTGATTTGTCGCACCACCTTGGTAGCAGCCTCCTTCCCTCTCCCCTCATCCTCAACCCTTATCCCCATCACCCACCCCCGCCCCATACGAAAATGATATTAGAAACAAAATGAGATCTGAAATTTTGTGTTTGACAAGCAGCTTGGTAAGGGGGATTTATAGGTGGGCTTAATCCATGGAAATTTTATGCTAATAGTACTGCTTGCCCAGCAATCTAGTTGAAAATTAATCAGGGGGCTGGATGGAGAAGACGGGAGGAGAAGAGAGGAGAAAAGAGGGGAGGAGATAGGTTACTCCATAAACACCCTTCACCCTCCTCTCCCTCCCTCCCTCCCTCTCCTCAGCTCTGAATCTCATCAGAAATAGCCATGGGGTGTTGTCTTTGTGATGGGGTGGGGAGAGAAATGGGGAGTCAGAAAATTACACTGCAGCTTAGCACTGATTGATGCAGTAATGTATGCAGCAACGTATGCAGCCATGCAGGGAGCTGCCGTATTATGGATTAGAGCTTCCCTTTTCCAACAGTCCCCTCCTGCATGACAGGAAATACATATTTAGCCATGGATCCATACACACAAACACACACACTTCTTAAAAACCAACTGAGTTTTGCTCATATTCTATTTACCTTGTTTAGCCCTTGGTGGTGCATCCTTTTGTGTGCAGTTAGCTTTGTATAGAAATGGTGATTCAGCCTTTGTTGGTTTACTCTTTCCTCTGTCTCGTCACATCTTCCACTTTACACACACAGACTCTCTGCATATTCAGTCCTTATTCTCCCTTTACCCTCAGACTTACCATTACGGTTACTCACTAATGAAGTCATTATTAGATTTTACTGGTTTTAAAACAACACAATTAGGACTATGGCCTTAATGATGTTTTCAATTTAAATGCAAACTAATCGCTTTCTCCCACTTCTCTGTCTCATTTCCTCTGCAGGCTTGCAGCTCAGCAGGAATGAAGAGAGTAGATGAATCACTGAATTGTTTCATGGGCATGCGGGTGTTTTTGGTGCCATTTTTTTCTTAACCGTGTTGCGAGCCAGCGTGATTTATTATTTTTACCCTAAGAGACATCTGTTACACCATTCCCTGTTTTTGTAATGCATCATCAGCCAGAGGAAAAGTAATATTATCCAGCCTGGGATATTGCACTCTGGAGTCTAATAATCTAATGTATACTAGGGCTGTTGTCATTAAATTGCCAGTGGAGCTGTTGGAAGATGCTGGGTAAGTACACATCTTTCTGTCTCTGAATTCCCACCAATATTTGTGTTTTGTCCTGCTCACACACAAATTATTAGACAACCTCAGATTTCCACATGCAACACCTGGGTATGTCTGCTAATGATGTCTTTGTCTTACAGAAAGTGAATTGACACTGAGCTCCAGGAATGCTGGAACGATTAGGGGTCAATAATATCACACTTTGTTTTGAGATTAGGGTCATTCGGTTATTTAAAATACAGTCTATTAGGTCACTGATAAAGGAAAATACATCACTCTCACTCAGATTGCAAACTTCAGAGCAATACATCTTTATTTTACTATGCCAACTAAATAAAGTGGACTTACTCTTTCTTTTCAAGTGATTCAGGTAGAAAAGCTGTGTGGAGGCTGGTAGGAGACAGACAGGAGACATTGATGCTAATCAACAATCTCTCCATGGACATGAAGTGGCGGCCCTGCCTGACTACGAGCATGCTTTAGTTCTTATTAAGGAGAAAGGAGCCAGTGATCCACCTGAATATTCAAGCGAGGTCTGCAAGGTGAAGGGCAATACACGAAGCCGACGTTGAGCTCCATTATTTATCCATCTCAAGTGACAGTAGCCTTCTGTTTCTATAGGTCAGAAGTGTCTCTTTCCATTTTTGTAAACCAAGCAACATCATTTTTCTTTTGCACAGACTAAAGCATATTAGCTTTTTCTTTACCTTCATAAATTTGTTCAGCTGTCTGCCAGCTGTAATCTTGTATTTGTGTTGATTAACCCGCTGCCCCCATCTTTTACACTGTACATTTTCCCTTAAAAATTGTTGTTTCAGGTGAGCAAAACAATTGGGCAAATCATGACCCAATGCCATCTTCCTCTTGGTAATTGCAAACTTTTACTTACACAATAAAATTATTTTGTTTAAAAAAGAAAACCTGTTTCTGCAGCTCTCTAGACTTCTAGGATCCTTTGGATTGGCTGAAAATTTGTAGCTACATGGCTGAATAAGTAGAGAGTTTGAAGTGTTGAAAGATGTGTGTTAACAGGCAGACAGCAATTGTTTGTTGAACCAAAAGTTCAATGTACACTCTTCTGTTTTGTAGAAAGGGAGCATGTAGATTTGATTTTCCTTGGACCCACAACAAAAGCTTTTGAGATCAAATGTGCGAAAGAAAACAATATTCTAACCTGACAACAAAGCCAAGAAGATGGAAACTTGATCTGAAATATTGCAGATCATCCAGGTTGCAGGTTGTCAATGCACTGCTAACCTCATAACGTTAATGCTCCTGTCTTTAGCAGAGCAAGATACAGTGTGCACAGCTCTGGACTGATCGGCTCCTGTTCCTCTCAGCCATATTCAAGCCTTTTGGAGTGCAGCTGACTAAGGTACAACCTTCAGAAAGTTTTTTTGCTTTTCGTAAAGCTGTTGCAAATTCTTCTTCTGAGTTTTATTTTGAAGTCTTCATTAGTGCTAAAACGTCAAATTGGAATAATTTTGAGCATTGCAATCATAGAACCTGTCCCACTAAGTATCTGCTGCTTATTTTTTATATACAAAAATGTTTTACAAAGCACATTTGATTAGTTATTTATTATGTAAGCTTTTGGCAATGATAAAATCTATTTGGTTTAAGATAATCTGCTTTGTTGGAGTTGAAAAAGATATTTGATGCTTTCAGAACATCCAGAGAGAAAATCTTTGGTTTCTAATTCTAGAAATACAACATTATGCTCATCCTTTGATTTTGAGATTAATCTCATGGGATATTTTGTGGTTGTCTAATATGGTAAGCAGTTATAAAATCTGCAGGTAGACTTTGTTGTAATCAACAGAACTGTGAACCTAACATTTCCCTATAGCCAAATAAAGGTGCCCACTGAGAAAGGCCCTTGCATTTAAAATCTGTACCCACAGCAGTGACTAATTGTTTGTTATGTCAGGGCTCGTCGGGCCTGTTTGCCTTTAATGGAGTGTGGTGCGGTGATCCATCAGCCTGTCGAGGTAGCCTGATGTCAGCTGAAGTGGTTGTGTGTCAGTGGGGCGACTGCACCGTAGATGTGTGATTTAGTGCCCGGCTTCTTGTGCTGCCTTGTGCCTTTCCCTCCAGCCTTGCACTGAAGCCCACTCTTCTCCTCTTCCTCCCTGTCTTCTCTTCTCACACCAGATTGATTACCTGAGCAACTGGCTCATGACACTCGTCATCTTCTGGCAACCTTTTAGTGCCGTTTTATAGATGGTTAGTGCACCTCATTTGACTATTTATACATCCGCAAGTGGCCATGAAATATAGATTTGTCTTGATGGGTGTCAACATCGTAGCTATGCAGCTGGAGCACGGTGACACCTCATTATTTTAATGGTGTAAGATGAAGAGGCTCCATGGCGGGGAGTCATTTTCAAGCGTTGCTAAATGATACTGTTTTTGTTTTCATTTAATATTTTGAGTCATATTTTACTCCCAGCAGTAGGATTTTGTTTTCACTGCATTTGGTTTGCACCCAGAGTCGGGTTTAGGATGAGGCAGAGATGTAACTAACCATGGAATAGAACACAATGAGCCTTTTTACTGCTCTCTCTTTGTCTCAGTCACCAAAAAAAAAAAAAAACACTCTTTCTATGTGAATGTCAAGGTGGTTGTGACGTGTGACCTGTCATGCAGGCGCACAGATGAACGTATTTTACTCCATTCACAGCCAAGGTCTCAGAGGTAATTAGGTGGTGGCACCCACTCAGTGCGATGTGCTGGTTAATTGAATAGTTAACACATCTGAGGCAGGCCTGCACAGACTGGAGGTGACACCTGTCAGGGAGTCGATCCCTACCGACCCAGGACATTTCCTGCTCTGCCTGATACATATGTCATCTTTGAGGAAATCCCAAATTAGCGGCATGCCACTGAGTGAGTGCAGTGCAGCAGGTGTCCAGATAGCTGGAGGCTGGAAAAAGGCAGGCACTTCTGTGCTCTGTCCTTCAAGACAATATGTAAAGCTTGGAGCACCTATCCTTATTTAACCTCGGGGCATTTCCATGGTGATGTGACAGGACAGTGACAATGCCTTGTGTGTGTGCGTGTGCGTGTGTGCGTGTGTGTGTGTGTGTGTGTGTGTGTGTGTGTGTGTGCGTGCGTGCATGTGCTCACTTCACCTGGCTCACTCCCAGCCCAAGGCATCCAGGAGTGGAATATACATCATGGTGAGATCCTTCCATCTCAGAAAAGATTTGTCAGGCATTTATGCTGCTGATTGCAGAAAGTTAATTGTTTAGTAAGTGACACTTACTGTAGTGACTCTTAAGAACATTTTGCAGCTGTATGTGTCTTTGCTGAGCAATTCTTTTTAAGAGATTTTAGATTTTAGCAGACAGACAGTTGACTGCAGGCACTGGTCCCATCAGTGGCCAATATAGTCAGACAGAGATAACAGTTGTGGTTAGAGATGGTTTTCCACAGTTGAGTGAGACCTGGAGGCAGCTCACAGCCATACCACTGAAATGGAGCTCACAGCAAATGGAACCAATACCAGTTTTCTGCAAATTAAATGAGCAGTCGGCTCACTCACTCACATGCACTCTGATGCATTTCTCTCCACTGTAGTCGAATATATGGATTACTACACTGAGCATAGACAAATCTGTTGAAAATCTAGAAATCTATATAGAGAAAACAGTATCATGCAGCTTGATTGCATTATGTCATCAATATAACATGTAAAGGCCCAGCAGGCTACCATTCAGACTAACTGAATGGCCTGGAACGATGTAAGATATCTGCATTCAGTCGGAGAAATTATCATACAGTAAGTAGAAATGACTGCAGTTCTAAATGCTTATTACCCAAATTCAGTGTATTTAAGGTATGATGTCTTAAGTCTTTTATTATTTTCTGTCAAACTATAATATCTCAATTTATTTTCTGTTGTTTTTGCCTTACTCTCACATCCCATCAGTCACTCTTCATCTAATGTGGTTCAAAATGGATTAAATCATGGAATGAAAAGGAAAGATGATGATTGAAATCATATTAGTTTGGTGGAGAAATATGAAAGACAGTGTCAAGGTTGTGTATATTGTGATCTACTCTGGTGCCCTGTTTGTGAGACGTTCACCTTAAAACCTCTAAAAGGGGGACTCACAAGTGTCCTTTGAACTTTAATCACCTCAACTTCTGCTCTTTGTGCAATAAACAAATCCAAGCAACAATAATACAAACTGTTTCGAAAGTAAGCATTTATCCTTTTTCACAGCACTTGGGGAAATACTTGAACTTTGGTCTTTATTTATTATGACCCTTTGGATTTGTCAGGTGGAGACCACAAATTTCAGGATGGCTCCTGTTGTTATACTGCAACAAAGATTGTTGTACTGTAATTGACTGAATGCAAATCTTTTGTATTTATGTCAAAAGTCCAGTTGACCCTTTATGAATAAGAGTGGAGATGCCAACATTTAGATCATTTAGCAAAGTTTGTCAGTTTGCTGTCCTGTTCAATTGATCACCAGCATAAATAATAGTCATTGGACTGTTGATTTAATGATAAAAGTTTTTAAATGTCTGAGTTGACCAGTTTTTTCTTGGCTGTTTGAGTCTTCAGTTGTCTCTCTCCCATCCCATTTCCTGCATTTCTCAGCAGCTTTGTGGGCGTGTGGGGCTGTGGCTCAATAGGCAGATCATTCCAGGTCAGAGTCCTCTTGTGCAATCAGGTGTTTAACTGGCCTGCTAAAGTGGGACAGGAGCATCTTAACCAGCACATTGCCAAAGGTCTGATGTTCACTCAGCCTCTGGGACTGCTGTGAGTAAACGCGCCACCTGCCAATAGGCATTAGTGCGGATTTAGTAATTAAGTGATAGGGTGAGGACTAAATTGGGTGTTTGTGGGCTGGCAAGCCACCCCAAGGTCCCTTTAGCCATGCAGATAGGGGATTCTAATTGCCAGGAATATTGATCAGACGGGCGAGGGGGGCACGCAGGGAATTCACTAGCCATCGATTAGCTGTTACTACACCTCACTTGTCAATGGAGGAGAGAGGTGAGCATTGGAAAACCTCCAGGCTTTTCCCACAGTATCCTTCACCACCAGCAGCATCTGACACGCATCCAAACACTATCGGAGCCTGTGACACAGCATGCTTCTGTAGAATTACTGCATTGATATGCAGAGTTACTGCATATCAATTGCATATCTGAGAACCAACTTTATTTTCACATAGGTGACTCTATAAATGAGACCAGTAGACATTGAGACCAGTAAAGTGGTTGTGCAAGTGAGGGAATGGATGAGCATGCATGTGTTCAAAGTAAATCTGTACATGCACAGCTTTTTTTCTGCCATAGAACTGGTCTCCATGAGTTTTTAGGATTGTTATATTGTTCTTAGTTAATGAATTGAAATGGGACTCTAAATTTGCATGTCCTTTGATAGTTGATTAGTTAATTCACCTAAGGAAACTTTTCTTTCTGTGCTTTAGAGCCTTCTTCTTTGACTCTGAACTTGTTGTTTGCTCTACTGTTATTCATTAGCACCTCGAAGAAAAAAACATAAAAACATCAGTTAAGATTTTTAGATCGCTTCTAAGCTAAATTTCAAAGCCTTCGCACAGTTGGTTGTAATAAAGGAGATTTTATCCAATTTGCCTTGGATAAAATCGAAGGCAAGTTGGATTCTTGTCAATATCATATAATGACAAACAATTAAGAGAGGGGTTTGATTTTGGGATGTTGATTTTGGGAATATGCTGCCAGTTGAATTGAACGTTGCTATTGTACTTTTTCCCTATAATGTGAAAAAAAAAAACAACTTTGGGTGCAGAAGAAAAAGAAAAGACAGTCTGAAATCCAAATGTAAAGTTTGGAGTCAGCTGCTGCTGCTTTAGCCTTGACAGCACATGATAAAGAAATTACATGAATTCTAGTAGATTTCTCTCTCATTCCTAAGCTCAGACACAATTTCAGAAATACAGTAATTCCCCTACAGATTTATTTATTTATTTTTTATTTATGCTTAAATATACTAGATTGCCCAACAAGTTATACTAGTATTTTAAAATAAGCAGGGAAAGTTTAAAAAGTTAATCTGAATTGAATTTATGTCCAGACTTTAGTTAGGTTGCTCAAAAATTGTTTGTTTGGGTTTTACGAGTCTTTCCTAATCTGCTTCGGATCATCGCTCTGTTGCATTACGAAGTGTTACTAGACTTAAGGTCCTGCACTCACAGCTGGACATTCTCCTGCAGGATTTTCTGATGGACAACAAATTTTATGACTCTATCTGTCAGTATCATGGTCTGTTTAGCAAATGCTATGTGAGTTTAGTCCACAGAATATGTTTTCTGTCTGGGGGATCATCAATTCATGTTTTAGCTAACATGAGACGGGACTTTATGTTAGTTAGTCTCTTTTTAATTGTTAAATTTTGCAGATTGACCTTAACGGAGATCTACAGCACTTTAGATGTTTTTCTAGGCTGTTTTGTGACGACTTGGTTGAATTGGTGATGCTTTCTTAGAGTTATTTTGGTTGACTGGCCACTGCTGGGAAGTTCACCACTACTCTAGGTGTTCTCCATCTGTAGATTGTAGCTCTTCTTTTGTTCACTGGTGTCCCAAAGTCTTAGGAAAGGCTTTGTAATCCTCTCTAGACTAACAGATGCCACTGACTGTCCTTTCAACTGTTTTTAATTTTTTTTAGATGATTTGTCAGATCTTTCAGCGATCAGAGAGGTTGTATTTACAATGTTCATATATAAAATGAAAAGTTTGTTTTCTGATTTTTTAAAAAAGTAAGTTATATATGGTTATATTTTTTATGTAATTATATTTTGTTATGAAATGAATAATATAGGTTTAGGTAAATGTCATAGAAAACAGAGAAAGTGTCACTGACAGTTAGCTGTATCATATCTCTGTGATTAAAACTTGATAAAGCAGAAGTTTATGAGAGCACTCTCAGGTTGTCTTTCCACATTTGTGCTGCAATGAGCTGCAGAAACAGCAGCATTAAGGTTTGTTGGCCAGCAGTCACTAGCCTGAGTCATTTAGAGCCTATTACAAAACATCAATATATTGATGGAAGTAAGTGTCTCAATGTGCTGCTCTGTAAACACACTGCTGGTTTCATTGAGCATGTTTTATCTGCTTGAATCTTATCTGGACTCAAATCTTTTTATCTTCAGCACTCTATTATTGCAGTTTTGGCTTTACAGCTTCATATTTGGATCACAGCGCCTTTTATTTGTGTAACGGCCTGAGAATTCTACATTTGTTTTAAATTTAGTTAAATATTTTATGTTTATGTTTCTTATATAATTTTATATAATAGTTTGTTCTCTGTATTGAAATGTTCACGGACTCTTTCTGTACAAATGGATGCAGCATGTTAGCATACCTTGTTCAGCAGAAATAGGCCAAGATGCTCGATCACCAGGTCAACAGAATAAAAGAAGGAAAAAGGCTCAATAACCTCAGAGAAGTCTTGACATATCTCAGTAAGGTCAAAATGTATTTATGAAATTCCTGAATATATTTAACTTCTCTGACATTCTCCATTACAAATGCTTTTGTGTTGAAATTGTGTAACTTTTCTGTTTTGTGTCAATATTTACTTTTTCAGACATGCAGGCAACTTAACTTTAAAATGTTGAGTTTTTTGTTTTCAATAATATATAATCCAAAGGATGAAGAAAAGAAAAAGTATTTTGTATAATGTTTCTCTCATTCTTATCATATTTAAATATAATATTTGGCTTCTGGTAGGATTTCTAAAATAATAAGCCTGTTATTTATCTTCTGTAATTAGTTGTTCTTTAGATATTGCAAAATACAAACTTGCTTGAGTTTTAGTTACTAGTATTTAACACTATGAGTTTGTGAACAAAGCCATATGTTCTGAAAGAACTAGAACATTTAAACTGTTTGACTTACAAAGTCTTTTAGACATTTCTGAATGGTGATTGTCCCTCCATGCTTGTCTTCTGATTGAAGTCAAGCTGCAGCCGTTTATACAGCACTCAGTTACCCTCCAGCCATGCTCACAAATTGAATTAATTTTGTCTGAATTTGTGTTTTCAATCTCGTAATTATTTTTTTAACCCCAGAGGAAGCCAAGAGAAATGAGTCACATCTTCACCAGTGGTGAAATTCGATGGTCTATGATTTAACACCAACCAAAGGGACAGGAGCCCGAAGCGTTGCAATTTACCAACCATTCATCTGTTATCCGATTCAATCACACCACATTTAACATCTTTCAGAAAATTAGATAAATCTGATGGAAAAACTTTTCTGCTCAAATTAATCTCCTTAATCCCAATTTGCTCTTGCGAAAAAGTTGTATCTTTTGTCTGTGTCCTTAAATTTGTCACAAAAAGTCAACGAAAGGTGAACGAACTCTTAAACCGCAGATGACTCCAACACACATGCAGCTCCATTTAGATGAAAGAACTGATTACAGGAAGTGAGGAGATTCCACTCTCCATTACTGTTTCCTCAGACGTTGGACAAATGTAGCCAGAACAGTTATGAGCTACCGGGGTTTATCTTATGGAAAATAAAAGTATTTTCTCTCAAGTTTAAGTTCCTTTAATGAAAGCTCAAGTCAGCTGTTAGCCTAAAATATTAGTCAAAAAATAAGTTCAAACTAACTGTATTTCACATAAAATATGATTTTAGATGCGTCTGGAGAAGAATCTAAAACAGCTGCGCCTATCGACAGAAGGTGAATGCAAACTAGTGAACACTTAAAGGATTGAATCATGTTGTATTAAATTCAAACTAATTATCACATTGTCTTGGTTAAAACATTACCAAGAAAAGAACAATTGTAATACATGGAATTTTGCGAAAAGTATTGATGCAGCAATTAACATCAAAGTGCCTAGAAAGGAGCTCTACAACCTCAACATTTGAAAACAATTTGTGTGTAAGAATGGGTTACATTGTTTCTGAATATCGGACTACAGGCAATGTCTTGAAGTTTACATTACCAAATCAGCTTTTCACAACTTTGTTTTAAAAATATTTAACAAAGAATTGTACTTTTTAACCAGAGCAAAGTTCAGCTGTTAACATATGTGTACCTCAGCTTTAGCATCATAGAGTATCTTTGCAGTTTGGTCAATTTTTGGTCCATTTAAGTGCCAATCTAAACATACAACGCTATTAGGACTATGCTTCACAGAATAAGAACCAACAATTAATTTCTATTAGATGTATACCTTGAAGATGTTTTGTTTTGTCATTGCCTGACTTTTTTTTTGTGACTAGAAATATCTTTTGTTTATGGTGTAGCTTTTTGCCAGTTAGTCAGAAACAAAAGGATATGCACTTGTGCAAATATTCCCTGGACTTTTTATTTTGTATTAAAAGAAGATCCATTTAGCATATAGTCCATATTTAATTGTCTGTGACCAGGAGGAGTTGTGGGTTGACTAGCTGTCTATGTGATGTCTCATTTTGTCCAAATGACCAGCTGGCAGAAGAAGCCAGCAGGAAAAGACTCAGCTTGAAACTGAAATGATAATTAAGCCACTCATTAGCAACAAAGACTGAAATAGTGGACCAGTTAATTCACTTGGCTAGACATTTGGCCAGGATCATGCTTTAAGCAGCACTTGGAAACAGTACTGCAGGCTCCAAATACAACTCTACTGAGAACATTAAGGCTAAGAAAATTAGTACATTTTCCTATGACAGTGATGGTTTTTGTTTAGATTGTCACAGTGAACAGAGGGGCACAACGTATATTTTGATCACAGCATGGAAATGCCAATCCAGATTTTTTGTTCCTAATACAGATTCTGGTTATGAAACATACTTTATTTTCCAATACTCATTTACACTCAAAATTTGCCCATTGCTTACCATGTGTACAAAAGTTATTAAAACCAGTTTTAAGGTAATGACTGATGCCTAAGCAGCTTTACAACAGTTTGATGTTCTGGCCCACATCAAATGCCCATATGGTAGTTGATTATTTTTTTCTCATTTCTTGCTTCTTTATATTTATTTCTTGCATTATTGTGCAAAGCTTGATTACTTGCTTTATATTCTCTGCAGCATGACATACATAAACTGATTGGGTTATATTTGATTAATTAGCCACTAGTTCAATGTGTAAAAAGAAAGATTTGAGTCAATTTAGTTCATTTGTCTGTATATAAATCTAAATTTGAAATGAGCTTGTTTGTCTTGTAAAAAGCCTTGAAGTAGCATTTGGTTTAACTTGGTGTTATGTTAAGTCAATTCAACTGAACTAACATAATAAGTAATGCTTTGAATAGTACTGTCACACACCAGTAGTTATTTGGGGTGTTATTGGGTGAAAGGTGAATGTTTTTATGTTTGGTATAATACAGTGGTACTTTGTGTGCTCTGAGTTAGTAGATGGATGGGGAACCTCACACGAAAACATATAAATTATTTGATTACTCTCTATGTTCTTCATTAAGTAACTGAACAGTGCAGCTCAAAATACTGTAGATCTAAAATATCTATTTCATAGAGTTCCCTTACTGCAAGGACTACTGAATGCTACACAGTAAACCATGTAACTACATGGTGTAAACACTTTCTGCAATATATTATGTTATGTAATTAAAATATTGTAAAAACACTAAGTGTGTTTGATTATGAACTGCAGATACAATATTCCTAACAGTAACCAGAAAAACAGTCATGTTGACATGATTGAAAATTTCTATACAGATTTTATTGGTTAAATTGTAACTTGTTTTGTTTCATAAAGCTGTGACCTTCTGTGCTTTCCAAAAGCTGATTAGATAATGAAGTCTTTCTCCACCAGCCTGAGTGGCAAGTATTGTTAATTTAGACAATTGGGAAGCCTAAGTGCTTGTTTCGTCTTTTGTTTGTTAGATCTTTGTTCCAGTTTGCACGTCCTTATGTACATATTTCTACTCGATCTTTGCTCTGCAGTGCCATTTCCTTTACTGACATGAGTGACAGCATTTGTATGATTGCTTAGACATGTGTCTCTTAGACTGCACTGCTGGCTGACTCTTGAGTCAAGAGCAGATTTCAGGCTGAACTGTAAAGCCTACCATCAGCTTTCTTAAGGACTGTCAATGTCACATGGAAACAACAATGCTGCAGCCTCTTAATTGGTTTAGGAAAAGCATTATTGTCGTTTTGTGGAAAGTAAACTGCGCTAGAGAAGATGAAGTCCAAGATTCTTCCCCCTTCTCTATACCCCACACAACCAACCTGACAAAATAATAATGATAATGATTATGTGCCATGTATGTTTTTTGTGATTTCTGTTTTCACTTTTGCTTTTAGAAATAATTGCTGTTGGTTGTGTGGGAGCATCAGAAGAAGGGCATTAATGATTCTTGCTGGCTGCATGGAGGAATTGCACTGCGGTGGGCTGGAAAGAGCACTCATTTACTATTCGAGTGTCGAATATGTGTGAGAGATGGCATGTTAGTGTTTCTGCCTGAATGTGTTTGATAATATATTTTTAGCTGTTTCCTCCCTTTGTTTTGCAGTGGATATTGTGTGGCATCTATTGTAATTAAATTTCCTGTGTTTTTCTGATCACTTTAATGTGTGTGTGTGTGTGTGTGTGTTTGTGTGTAAAGTATGTGCATGGTCGAGCTTTTTTTTAATGGCTTAGCTGGTGGATGCTGCAGGTGGATGATCAGACTGGGAGCAGACTGGGGCTGATCTGCGATCACACAGGGATTATGGGGGATATGGAGCTATACAGCATTCCAGGGCTGCCTCCAGTTAGGCTCATCTCCGCCATGCTCCCCTCACACACCACTTTAATTGCCTTTGCTTCTTTCATTACTTTTATTGCCTCTCCTCTGCATTGCTTGCTCCCCGGGCTTGTGGAAAGGTCATTGTGATGGCAGTGGTGTACTCACAGCCACCCTCTCTGACGAGTAGAAAATGGCTGTGGGGCTGAAGCTTTCAGGGAAATAGAGACCCACAATGAGTATGGACTGTCTTTACAAATTATATAGCAAATATTTTTTAAGTAAATCTGTGAAGTAAGCGTGTGCCAGCGTATAATCTCGACAGCAAGATGGATTCCCTTTTGAAATATACAAAACATAACAAGTCTGAAGACCTGTATGCAAACAGTATTATTAAAAAGAAAAATGAAGATGGAAATGCATTATCATTCTTAAAAATGACTACCTTCATCCTCTGAGGAAAAACTGGGCGTTGTTTGAGAACTAATGGCTCTTCCAATAAGTATTAAGAAGGTGACAGCCCTCAGATAAATGACATTTTAGTGTTGTCTTGCATCTCCTGCTCACAATACTGAATTAAAAAGGCGCATCGGCTCTGACAAAAGTCCCCAGTGACTGATAGCTTAAATTATAATACAATAAAGTTCAACTTATGGTTCAACCTCTTAACCACAAATGTTTTGTTATGGTCTTTAATGGCGTGTGCTCTATAAGCTAAAAGAATATTTTTGATTGTAATCAACCTAGCATGCAATGAGTTATCTATAAAATAATATGAAATTAGATTCAATGGTAAAGTGGTTAAATACGATAAGAATTCTGATAAGATATGAAAAGATACACTTGTGTCATACAGATTGGTATGTAAGATGATCATCTTACAGACCCACAAATAAATTTACTGAATTGCTTATTTCAGTAATTTAATAAGTGAAACAAAATTTATAGATTACACACGCTCAAAAATATTTGTAATATTTATGATGACTTTTTACTTACTAAATGAAAACACAATATTAAAGTTTAGAGTATTACATCAGACCAATAAAGTAAATAAATACAGTAATGTCAACTCAATGAAAATTATGGTTACTACCTACTTAAAGGTTGGCATTTCCAGAAGGAGTTTTTAATCTGCCAAATGAGCCTCACTGGAACACATACTCAAACTTATTGAATATGACTGTATCCACTTACCACAGAGAAATATTTTCATTATGTATTTCAACCACAAGTTTTCTTATTGGCACTAAGAGTTTTTGGAACTTGTACTTTCAAGGAGGGCATATTCAGCAGAATACGTAAGGTGTTATTCAGTAGGTGATAGGCTGGCCCAGGCCGGTTGTGGCTACAATGTAGTAGCTTACCACCATAAGTGTCTGAATATGCACATGAATGGGTGAATTTGGTGTCCTCTGGGCTTGATAAAGTGCAATACAAGCACAGACTATTTATCGTCCTTGTAATTCTGTCTCCCATAAAAGTTTGTGAGTTAATCAATGAGTAAGAGACAAATGTGACTTATAAAAGACACAATAACTTTGGATTTCCATTTATTTATTCTAAAACTTCTCTGACTTTCATGTTTTTGTGCTGCGCTTTGACAAAATTATTCCAGACTGTGTAATTTGGAAAAGTGTATCACTTTTTAACTTTTAGGCTGAGGCTTTAGTTATAAAAGATTAGATTCTTTGAGCGGCGAGTGAAACGTGTTTGGGAGTTCTGCTCTGTGAGGCAGAAACTTGGCGAGAGACTGCAGCTCCAGGAGGAGCTGTTGGTAAGTAGGCGGCCCATTGTACGAGCAAGCGTTTAGGCACCCCGAATGGTTGCCACGGGAATTCAAAGGATTTCTCAAACATACATGAAATAATCAAAGTAATCCTCCAGGTATGTTTTTGATGGCATTAAAAATATATATTAAGCTCAAAAGTTGTTTTTACACAATATCTCCGATCTAACCAATATGATTCCACATAAATCTCTGAAGTCCCAATTATTTGCAAATGTGTTTTATTTTTAGCTTAGCTTTTTTGCTTTTTGTTTTGCTCATATGTTTTTTTTCATTAGGTTTTATTTCCTTACTGGCTGTTGTGTGTGTTCAGCATACAATGAGACCATGGATGGTGTAGACATTGGTGGCAGTGTGGGAGGGTTATTTTATTTTAATAAAGGCTATGATCATGTCTCACAGCAACAGCTGTGCCCCCAAGGTTGTTTTACTCTCTCAAACAGACCACTTTAATCTACATCATAAACTACACATTATTCCCTCTTAGCACCAAACTCTTAAAAATTGAAAATAAAATAATGGCTTGAGTGTGGTAGTGACTGTTACTCTGTGATGCACAGGAGATTTTAATGCACAGTTTCAGTGTGCAGTTTTTTCCAAAGCTCGAGCTCATCAAATTGAGATCATTGGTCTCAAGTCTGAGCTTGAAGGAAACAAAAAAGGTATATGATAAAAACATAGAGTTGTCACCATGTCATTCACATCTCTTCCAGCTTTATTTTAGGTATAAACGTCAATGAATATTTTTGCTTAGTTTAGTTTATTACAGTGCTCAACACTGAACTGTGACTAAAAAGATTTGATGTCACAATACTGTATCATTTAAGTTGTACATCATCACTACCTGAACCACTGTTTTCGGCAGAAATGTTATTTCTGCACAACTATATTAAAACAGGTGTAATAGAAAACAGACACAACAGTCATGACGTGTTCGTTATTTTGTATAGTTGACACAGAATTAGCTGACACAGAACCTTTTGCCTGTTCATATTGGTTCCATTTAAAATTTAAGAGCTTATTTTGACAACAGAAGTCAAACTGGTTGTTCTTATTTTAAGACAAAGGCAGTGCATTCCTTTAAAAATCTAAGTAAACGCTACACATTTTTCTGAGGAGCTGCTTACTTTAAATAAGCAGGTGGTTGCAAAAGTGAAGTATTGCAGAAAACTAAAAGGAGGCTGTGCTTAATGGATCTCAAAACTCATAAGTGAAAATCAAAACCAGAAACGCATAGAAGAAAACTGAAAACGTCTATTCAAATTGATCAAAGTTTAGCCAAGCTATTGGCAATAAGCCCATGTTAAATCCTATCATTGAAAAAATAACCTAATGTGCTGAAAACATTACAATTTTCCAGAAAACATTGAATGGTTTGAAGAGAAATGGTGACCCTTTTTTGGACCAATGGAAGCAATGTTGCAGGTGTAGACAGTTTATCAGACAGCATACCAGCTGAATTCAAACCACAATACATGAACCATTATGTTATGGGAATGTTTCTCACACTATGGTGTCAGGCCAATTCACGTACCAGGGGTCATGGATAAGTCTGAATATATCAGAATACCTGAAGAGGTCATGTTGTCTCATGCCAAAAAGTAAATGCCCTTGAAATTTGTGTTTCAACAAAAGATCAACCCAAAACACACCGGTAGACAAGCAGCATCTCGGAACCAAACGAGCATGTTAAAAAGTGACCATTCCCGTCTCTGGACTTTAATACAGCAAAGAACTCGTGGCAGGACATCAAACATGCTGTTTCTGAGGTAAAACCAAGAAAAACAGACAATTTGTGAAATTGTTGTTCATTTTGCCCTAGGCTGGAAGAGTTGCTCACTATATGACATCAGGAAAATCTCATTTTGATATTACAGCTCTAGATATTGATTGGAATAATTCACATTTTCCTGACAATTTTATTTCTTTCCCATCATCATAATGTCCCCACTATTCGACATATTTCCATCTAAATATTAGCCCAGATATTCAAAGAGAAGCTACATTTTCAAGCATTTTCTGTCAAGTTTATGAAGCACAAATGCAGACACTACAATTTTCAAACCATCTATTATTAACCCTTTCCTCACTTTCTGTAGCTCAATAATAAATTTCATAATTTTCCTCACATTTTGATGTGGGAAAAAATGTGCAGTGTTTTCAATCACTGTATCTAAGGATATTTTGACTTACAAATTCAAGAATATTGAATATTTTTAAACAATCTTGATATCTTGCTGGTCACAGAATGATAACTTGTCAGTACTTGTTTCCTTTTTGTTTTGGAAAGTGCAGTTATAATGCAGTTGTAAAACATGAAAAGTTATCCAACAGATTTCTACAGTCCAACTGCTGTTTAATGAAACAGAGAATGAGAACAGTATATGTTTTAGATTATTTTGATGTTTTACTAGTACCAAAGAATAATTTTCTTCTTTTTTGAGAAAAAAAGTTGCTCGAAGGGCTGAAATTCAGTCAAGGTATGGAGTCCATCATCTCGTTACTGTGACACTCCTGGCTTTGCTCCTCTCCCAAAAGAGAGACAGCAAGCCTGTACAATCCGTCTGTGACTACATGTTCCCTGTTTTTACTTTGGCCGACTCCAGAGACCTCAGTGACAAAGAAGAAAGCTTTCAGGCAGAGTAGGAATGTTCCTGGAGTGGCTCATCTAAAACACAGGTCAATAGAAACACTCAGCAACACATCACAGACACTGAAAAACAAAGATGCTTCATAACTCTGAGGACTCTATTGTCTGTCATGGTGGAGAATTTCTTTCTTGCCCTGGGATTAGTATAGCATTTGATGTGTTTGTTTGACTAATGGTCAATGTTTTGTGGCTGTAAAATCAGCAGCCCAGGAGTCTTGGAAAGCCAAAACGGTGTTTGAAATGCCACCATCCTCTCTAGTGAAACCTCTGGATCCTGTCGCTAATGAAGGAGTGGTACAACATCCCTGCTAGAGCAGAGGTTCTCCTTTACATACAAACACATTTAGCACATTTCTTGTTCTTCACCCACAATGACCTTCTCTTTAGTCTGCTCGGCTGCAGCCAACCTGTGTGCTCCATTAATGACTGATGGCAAAAGCTTGTTAACACTGAAGACACTTTTCTGCTGGGAAATGTTGAGACTGACAAAGAGAATCTATAATCAAAGGACAATGAAAGGCACTGGAGAAAAATGTATCTACTCCCTGGGGCAGTTTGGTCCTCCAGAGTTTACAAACTTTCCACACTGAAGACCCTAGGACTCTCCATAAGGGTCTCTGTTACTGGTCACTGACAGCCCACAGGACACATCTCCCGACCTACGGCAGAACAGAAACTTTCAACTCTTTCTAAATAAAATATGAATTCAATGTGTTGCTTTTGAAAGGGTTGCGTATTGATGGAATCATATCTTACGGCCAAAAAAAAAAGTAATTTTCCTCAGCCAGAATCTCCTTGCCTCAGAGTAAGCCCAGCTTGTGTTACCTGGCATTTTGTTGCCATACATTCTTATCCCACATCCTCTTAAATTGAAAGCAGGGAAATTGGAGCTGATTGAAGGGATTCGGTTTTGGTGATGGAAGGACAGAAGCGGCGTAAGAGTACGAAGAGAAAGCTGTGAACCCAATCTGCCGTGTGTTGACTGTACTGATTAGGGGCTTGTGCTAAGAAGAGCCTCTCTATCCCCTCATTCCTTCTGTTTACTTTGAACCTCACAACTCCTTTAAACACAAACACCCTTCTCATCTCACCCTCAGCTGGATCACCTGCATCACAGGAGGCACATGTCTTTGTATGCCATTCAGACCAATTAAGAAGATGACACCGTAACTTGGGCTAGAATGAGCAAGTTAGTGTTTTCATTGCAGAGGGGCCATAAGCCATATTTAGTAATATAAGGAGAGTAGTAAAATGTAGCGAAACCTCCCACATTCTTTATAAGCCAGTGTTCCACATTAGATAAATCCAGCTGGAAACCCATCCGATTACGGGTACTGGAACAATGTTTAGCTAATGTTTTGCAACATTTTGAAAATCTTCGGGGAGCAGTAATTGGAGCATTGGCCTTAGAAGCAAACTAGAGACACAAGGAATTATGCACGGATAAATGATGGGTGGAATACAAAAAGAGAAGCTAGGAAAACAGCACATCTATTTTCACGCAGCATGTTTGCTTATTTATAATATCTAAAGGCCCGGTCTGGTTTGGATGCGTGGCGGGGGCTGGGGAAATAACGCAGCCAGCCTATTGCCCTCAGCGTCCGACTCCCAGCTTTCATTAAGTGTCATTACCAGTACTTTCCAAAAAGCTGGCCAGGCTGAGACCTTACATCCCTTCTGCAGATAGTTGTCCATGCATATGGATGCATTTCTGATCCCTCTTATCCACCACTGAGGAGGGGGAATTAAGGCAGCAAAAGGCAGAGGACAGAGCTTAAGGGCGGCATCCATATCTGACTGTTATGGGAAAGATGAAGCTATTAATTCATCTCATGGTCAGTTTTCATGCTGCGCTTGCCGTTTTCAGAATGTCACTCACATTATCACCATAGATTTTTATTTTATTTACTTTAATTTTCATGACCATATGGGTTATTTACACCCATTTCTGACTGAGCAAATGTATTTAATGTTCTTGCGAGGAATTGTATTTTCGTTTCAGCCAGTTTAAAATATCTATGCTATTTTAAATTGTGAAAGTCGAGCAGCACCGTATTCATTAGCAATTTGCTATTGTTGTTCTGTTGCTTTGAGGTTGTCTCTTGATTGATGGCTGAGCTTGTTATGTTTATTTGTATATCGGGGTCTGAAAAATTCATATTGTATGCTTTTTCGAGCAGAAGTTATCGAGATTCGGTGTAAATGGTACTTGGGATTAGATTTTCACAGCAGATTGCTGTTATTAAGGAGAAAAAGCATACCCCTTTGAGCAGTCATCTTCCTGGGAGGCAATCCATTTCTCTTTCACGCAGCCCCGAGTGCCGGACCAGGCTCTTAATGCACTGAAGCAAAAGTGCTTCGGTCCGCAACCTTTCACGCCTTCAGCTCTCCTTTATGTGATTGAATAGTTAATAACTATAAGTCGCCTTTGAAAGCTTTGTGCCTCCATCCTTCTGAGGCACTGCTTGTCTTTTTGTTTGCTTGGTTGTTATACTTTCTCGCTGATCTGTCTGTCTGCATGTCTGCTTGCCCCCGATGGCAAGTCGACTGTTAGCCCACCTCCTCTGCACCAGCCCCTCGGACTTTTATCTATGTGTCCCACCTGACTTACAGCCTGTGTGTCTGGCTGTCTTGGTTTGTGCATCCGAATATTGAGGGCTGCGGATCCCCCGTTTTTATCTTGTGCTTCCTGTTTATCTTCCTGTACATTTACACAAGCCGACAGACTCCCTCACACAGCTTATTAGCTCATCCCACGCTCACAGCTCTGGCAGAATGTGACCCTGCCTAATTGTGTACCATGCTCATTTGTTCTCCCTGCATGATGTGACTATTGCTTATTTATTCTCCCCAGGGCTTCCATCCCACATTAAAATGATTGACTCATTTCATTCACTGCACATTTTCAAGCTTTATTTGATAAGCTCATTTCTCTTGGCATTCAAATCCTTGCTCTCGTGATGCTTAAAAGTTCTAATGTTACCGAGGCATATTGCAGTTCACAATCGGGTTTGTTTCTTCAGCTAATTACCTAAGTTGTGGAATAATTTTGCACGTGTGATGTTTTCTTTCCGGTGGAACTGAGCCATACAATAGGCTAGACATTAACAATGCAGTCAGAATGGTTGAGGAGCCAATTGTGTACAGCAAGCTGGCAGACGCGGTCAACAAGAAGCTTAAGTGGGATTGGGACGCTGTTGAAGCTTAGCCAGAATAAGCAGAGCAAATTTGCATTCTGTTAAAATTTCTGTCTCCTTACAGACCTGTTTTCCAAATGAAAACGCCATCAACCAATCATGTAATAAGGGAATGTTTGGACAAAAAAGGAGCCTAACAACCTTCTGCAGTCAAGGGACTTTGGCAAGATTATTCATTTTTGTGATTTTCCTTTTTTTCCCCTGTTGACAGTCAGTGTTTCCTCCCTGAAGTGTCTGAATATCGACCAGGCCTCAGTGACACGACACCTGCTGGAAATTTCAGGTGATGTGTTTGTGTGCAATGAGAAAGACTGTACCAGGCATGAATAATTGTTAAACAGTTTGTATTCCTCTAAAAATTGACTAAAATGATATTGAACCTCTGTAAACACACCAAGTCATAATACAGTACTTTAACCTGTCTTTGAAGGATTTTCACTTCACTAATTATGTTTTGCAAATAAGTGGATTCATTAACTTAAATTTTGCACAATATTTACAACAGACTGAGAAAAGTTTTTCTGCAGTGGTTAAGACAATGTGACTTTTCTTTTGATTTGTGGTATTTCAAGAAAGTTGTTAAAATTACATATTTAATAATAAAAAAAAAAATTGGAGGGAGAGGATCCACTTACAACCAGAACAAAAACTGGTAGTACTGCTTAAATTGCAAGATTGAGTTTCGACAACAGCAAGTAAAAGAAAACAGAGTCCCGGCCTTCATAATCTGTAAATACCGATGAACATCTTTTGTTTCTAACATCCTTTTGTGATCTTTGATCATCCAGTTACTGGAATGTTTCTTGTTCTTTTGCAGGTATTTGACTACAAGAGGAATGCTGATTACAAGAGGAGAGAGGCAGCAGATGAATCAAAATCTCATAGCCTTTGTTTTTCATCTGCTATTATGGTTGCAGAGTTGGAAGACTTTCTTCTGAAGATCTTATCCCTGAGGGGAGCCTGCCCTTTACAGACATTTCTAACATTTTGGAAATTACTCCGATTGAGAAGATTCTACTTTTAGTATTATAACAACCTTCAGTCATCAGTGAAGAGAACTAAAACATGTTCAAGCGGTGTGATATAAAAAATACATACAATGAACAGTGCATAAAGGCTGTAAAATCACAGTCATTGCTAATTGTTCTGTGTAGGCTTTTAGTTTTTTCTAATTGCTGTCGGAGTACTTTAAAGCACTTTGTTGTACTTTTATCTTTTATATATTGATCTTTATTGTGATTATTGCATTTCTGTATGTTGACATCTACAAAAGAAGATATGCTTAAGCAGCACCCAGCAACTACTCCTAAAGTAAAATGCCCACAAGTCAAAACAGCCAAAATCTTAATGAGTCTGGCCAGATAGAAAGGGAATTTCTGCAAAATAAAAGAATAATAAAGGTATCAAACCCTTAACAAGTCTGCCTTTGTTCTTCCACTCCACCCACCACAAGCAGGCATCGCTGCAGCTCTGAGGGCAGCTCTGAGAGTTCCATGCCCATCGGCCTTCAATCACTTGGGATGTCTGAGTTTGACAGTATAAAGTCTTTCTTCTAGAACAAAATAAGACCCCTAAGCAATAGTGGATGAGCTGTTAGTAACTATGCACTCCATGGGGAAGTAGATCAAGCTTGGTAGAACAGTACACACAAAGTGCTGGTTTGGGATAAGACAATGGACCTTTGAAAGCAGGACTGGATGCCACAACGCTCCCCCATTTCTTGCCATTTGCTTCTCTGCAAATGTATCTTTGTTGTTTTAAAACTGACATGAGTAAAACAAAGTTACCCCCTTAATTTTTACAATAAAAGTGTTCAACTATGTAATGTTGCACAGTTTTCCCAACAAGTTCGTAAGTGTTGCTTTCTACCAGCAGCAGACCTGCAGGAGAAGATTGTTGAAAACATAAATTAAATTTTAAAACGGTGTGAAATAGGAGGTCAGTTATCCATTTGCTGGCAATATGAATGGATTTACTTAGTATTAACACACAGATGACTGGGTTCCTTTTCATGGTTGAAGCTATATTTAAAATACTTCCAGCATTGCTGTCAATATTCAGCACTTTGAGTGTCAGAGAAAACTAAAACTTACCAAGTATTGTTATTCAATACCTTGGATCTTTCAATAATATCATGTTTAGATGTGATCTTTATCCTTCTATATCATGCCACTGATATCCTGCAAAGAATTAACTGATCTTTGCCAATACATGGACTCATAATAAATAGGAAACAGCTCAGACACAAAGATTAAGATGACACTTTGACACAAAGACATAGGCAACCCCTATTAGCATTTTTAAACGTCTTAGTTGTATACGCTTAAAAGTTGAAAATGATTGATACCACTTGCAAATTGTGAGTCTGACTGTAAACTTAATGTTTTACATCATTTCATTTAGTCCCAAGATGTTCTAAAGTTCCATAATTACCCTGATTAATGGAGGAAAAATGTTTTTATCAACTCAAAAGGTAAAAAAAGCATTTCTGCATAAAACAAAAAAGCTGCAGCTCCAGATTGTGTCAGTGTGTGACAAGTAATCAAAATGAATAAGAAAACTAGACCTCAACACCAGTCTGCTGAGAACCTTGGTCTTGGAAGTGAGCTATAGATTACAGTGATTTCAAATAGGGCTTCCAGCTTCAAAGATTTTGTCGCAATAGATGGTCAGTGACGTCACTGACCATATAGTTCAATACTCAAATAGCTTCAATAAAGAGAAAATTAATATTCATAAGCTAAACTGTCAATTGGCAGACCTCAAAGTAACTTAGAGTTGGAAAAATTGAATAAAAATCCCCTGAAATCAAAATTCAAGTTTGGAACGTTGGACTTCCTGAATAGGCCCCAAGTTCCATCAACCCATTTCATATTTATGTTTACCTTTCAGATTTTCATTGCATTAGTTGGCGATAGCAAGATGAGAGTAATCAGTGCTAAATATTTACATGTAAAGCATTATTTTTCAATGATATTGGAATAAATTAACTTTTCATATATGCAATCCTAAGTGTGGTAAAGGTGAAATACGGGTATTATTAGATGGTGTTGCATTTTACTCATCTGAGAACATTTGTACTTTTTCACTCTGATAGTTTCCAACCAACCGTCTGCTGTCACAAATAGTAACCTTCTGTGTAGTTTCTATTTTTAAACATGTTGCAGCAGTCCTTTAATGCATAACATGGAGACAAATATGTCAACATATTATACTGCTGCACCAAATAGGTTAGCATATTCCAGTGGGTGTGACTTTATTCCCAGACCAGGGTTTTGTGGGGTATCAAATTGATCAAGCTTTAAAAAAAAAAAAACCACACAATATATTTAGTTAATTTTTAAAATAATTACATCTGTTGCAAATTAAGAAACATATCGTTGAGGCAAAAAGTATGTACTCGTCTTCGCAGGAAGTTTTTGTTTTGTTTCATTTTTCTTATACATCCCCTGCTGTCTGTGTTTATTAAGTTCAAAAATATCACAGTTCAGTGGTTTTAATCTCTTTTCCCCTCGTGAACATGCTGTTAGTCAAGGGATGCAACACACAAACAGGCATTGGGGCTCCAGCTGGCCATCGCACACTGATTTGAAAGCCACTCTATCACAAAAAGCAGTTACAAAGTGAAGGACAGCTAACAACGAGCATACATGCCCTCCCGTTTCCATCATAAACCACATGTGGGTTCAAACCCGCTGAACGTAAAGGACTACAGAAAACAAGGGGTGAGGTGTGGGGCTGTGTAACATTCAAAATTCAATCAAGTGAAGGCCATCTCCAGCAGGGTAACAGCATGTGGAGGCAGGGGGGGGGATAAGGGCAAACTCAGCTGAAGTTTCCACTGGGCCCGCTGAGCTCCTAATGCAGCCTTGGATGTAATTGGGTCCCAGAAGGCTGTTCATTATTGCTGGTGAGCGAGGCAACAAAACAAAAAAAAAAAGGGGGGATAGTGGGAAAAAGAAAATGTCTCATTCTTTGCTCAGTGCCTTTGTCCTGGCAACATTATGGGACACGGGTTAATTAAAAGAGCACTTGATGCCTCTGTTTTTCTCATCAATCTCGCTTCTGCTCTTATTAAGTTTGTAATGGCAGTGGAGCTCGTCGCTGTCAGCCAGCAGACTTTAAACCAGCGGGAAGGGCAGTTAACATGAGGGACAACTCATTTCAACAAATCTCTCAGTGGTCAACATCTAACATCAGCATAATCTCTTCATCAAGTCTCGGGCCGAGAATGTGTAGTCTGCAGGGGATAGACGCCTCTCACGTAGCGGCAGCTTTAATCATCCGGGTGTGGCAGAGGAGCCCGTTTAAGAGGCGTGGTTCTGCACCTAATCCTGCAGCTCCTATCCACACCGCCTTGGAGGCCATTTTAATTCTCCCTATCATTACAGGGCCCTTCTCCGGAAAGCTGTAGTAAAGGTGACTGCTGACACTGTCATTCACAAGGACTATTTCAAAATGTCAGCCTGTAGCTGAGATTTGTCTCATTAAAGTTGGTGGAGTCCATTATATCCGTCCCCTCCTCCACCTGCCACACTCAATCAAGAAAAACTCAGAGAACTGAAGGAGTCGAGGGCGCACTCATAATGTGCTTATTTGCATGAGGGTTACGGCAGACAGATGATCACTGACCAACAAGAAAGGAGTGAAGCGGTGGGATTCAGCTGAGAGAAAAACATAGTTAGTTACTGAGCTCTTATTTGTCTTTCTTTCTGGATTCATGCCAGTTGGAAAGGCAGGTTTTAGCAGATGCTTCGAAGCGCAACTGCGATAAAGACAGCCGAGCATCATCCAAGCTTTTGTTCAACAGTCTTGTGACCTGAAGATCTACATGCAGCTTCGGCAAACCCAGAAACAACACACATCTTCACAGTGGAGGCATTGAAAAGCACAGGGATCACATTGGTAGATGTGTTGCGTGATCTGAGAGATGGGAGGACAGATGTGGGTTTCTTTTTTTCCTTTCCTCTGATTTTCCTTCACCCCTGCTAAAAACTGTGGAAACAAACACAGTGGGAATTTTATTACAACCATTAATATTGTGGAGCTGTATTTTTATGTTCCCTTCACTTTGCAAAAACAAGACCTTAGTGAGATGAAGGTTGTTGAAAGAACAAGTTCCAGAGTGCAATAAAGTTCTGAAAGTTGGTTCACTGAAAGTTTTTTTTTTTTTTTTTTCCTATTGTTACAAGAAATTTCTTTAATAATCATTAGGCTCCAGCTTTTTAAGCTTTTTTATGTTGGTATGTTCACTCAAACAAAAAAACAACACCACGCATTTTAGGAGACATTGTCAAGAATTAGATGAGAGAGAAGTACCTACAGGGCTATATAAAATCATTTACTGTTTTCCTAATGTACAATTTGTGGCACAAAACAATAAATTTTAATCCGCATAACTTCCCAACTGATCATTAGCCACAATTATTTGTTGAAGTCTTATTTTCTTTACTGCCTAATTAAGGCTGAGGCAGAAGAAAAATAATTCAGTTGTTGGCATGCTGGCATGTGCACAGCTGAGAACTTGTAAATTAATCACCCACCGTTGTTTACTCTTGCTTGTGCATCTGTAAATATAAATCACTGAACCTGCAAGTAGGCAATTTATGGGCTAAATTTGCATCGCTTTCACTTATTAAGTTTTCATCTGTGCCACCGCAAAGCCAGCCTAAATGTGCGCACATTAATCAAATATCACAAAAAAAAAGACCTTTGAGAACCTAAAATATTAAATCAGATTGTCTAAGATTACAAAAAAAAAATAGGTAATGTTTATTTTCTTCCATTTACATCAATTGTTAAAAGAAGCATGAGATATTAGAACAAACACAATGTTTACAATTTATCCACAGCTGCTTTATATTTCAGCGAGGGATGCACCAATCAACTGGGCAGAGATCAGAATCAGATGGTCTTTCTTGATCGTCTGGTTTTTCCTCTATTCCTTAAATGCAACAAAATAACTCGCCCCCATTTTCAGTCTTTAAACACACCAACAATCGAAATGTACATTTTGTTTTTTAGATGAATAAAAGCCAGATAAAGGTAACACAATCAAGCTAAATTCAGATTTTTGTTTAGCTCTTGCTTTTTCTGTTGCTACTTTTACCAAAGAATCTGCACCACATTTCCTCTTTCAGTTCTTTAGCAAAGAAAAATAAAAAAATAAAAAAAAATAAAAATTGGCTTTATCCAGAAAAAAACCTGATCGGTGCATCTTCAATCTCAACCACCTGAGAGAGCAGGGAAGGGAGTCCATCAAAATTATTTTCTTGAAAACTATTTTTTCTTCAGCACAAATTACAAAGCAAAAGGTTTGCTTGTGTTTTTAAGCTAGAGACAGGAAACTGTAATAGTGAACATGAAGAAGTAGCATTGCTGCAGCGCTCTGCTTTGCTGGAGCGAGTTCCACACCACGAAGAAAAAAGGTCAACCATCAAAGCCTGCATGACAGTGTGGTTTGCAATCCAGATGTATGGGACAGTACAGTTCGAATGACGCTTCAGTCTGTGGAGAAGCCCTTCAAGGTGACAAACACTGTTCCACCCACCACACAAGAACTACTACATAGACACAAAGAAGCAACACTGAATTTTTTTTTTTTTTTTTTTTTTAGTCTCTGACAGCAGAATTATAATAATAAAAAAAGGTTTTAATACAACATCTAGTGTAAAATAACTTTTTGTCAAGCAGGCAAATGTCAATGTTGAGCAGCTAAAAAGAGAAAGAATATAAAAACAGTGGTTCTGGGGTTCCTTTAGTATCATGTGGCTGCAGAAGGTGGAGGGAGGTTCAGCGTCGTTTAGGACTCAGACAAGCCTTATGCAAGTTCTCACTCTTGTGGCCTACGCATGAACTGCAGAAGAGACCGGAGGGAGATGGAAGGTGAAATGTTTTATTTTTTGTTATTGTTGCTGCGCTAGTGTGGTCCAGATTTAAATGGCGGTGTCTTCTAAGAATTCGAGGCGAGTTTTACAGTCCATAGCGGGCCGGGGTGCGTCTGGGTGTCATGGGTGCCTCCTCTCTTCTCCCTGGTGTGCAGATTTTCACTGCCCTGCATCAAGAAAGAGGGAACAATAGCGCATGAGACATTTATTTACTGAAATAATGTCATATTTATCCGCCTGCTTCACATTCTTCAATCCAAATATTTCTTGCCTTGAAGACCAGACTGGAGTTTCAGAAAATAAGTGGGGAGGAAGCGGCTGTTTCTGTGTTGCAGGATGAGAACATTTAAGCAGCAGGACAGGAGAGTGAAAAGGCAGAGCAGTGTCTCAGTGGAAAGTGTTGGGACATGGACTCTGATGTCTCTGACAAAACAATCCATCATCTTTAATTACGTGACAATGACACTGCCCACACTTCCCTCGTCTCTCCCTCTTGCCTACACACATGTAGCAATTACACCATCAGGGCTTAACCTCCTTTCTGCCACTGGGGGCTTTTTCACCAAAGCTATTCTTGTGATATTCTGGGACCCCCCTTAATAAGTTGGCAGCCGTTCTCTCTGAGCTTCACCATTAATAACAGGCTGAATTAGCTGAACAGCAGCAAATGTGTCTCATCTTCCAGTATTTTGTTTTAAAACCTGCTTTCTGTAAGTTTAAGTCAAATTTCAGGAGTTTTAAAATCTAATATGACCTAAATTAAGACCTAATAGATTTTAAAACCTACATTTTAACTTAATGCATCAATTCATCCATTCAAATTTCTGTTTTTCTGTGTCTAAAGTGAATGAACAGTACGACAAGAATGGTTAGATTTTTGTTGACCCTAAACATCAACTGATACCTTTCTACAGTCTATTGCTTCTCTACATCATGGGGCTTGTAGTGCAGGAGCCACCTGCTGCAGCAGGAACTACAGATGTTGGGACAGACAAACATCTCTCTTCAAGAACAAACTAATGGAAGCAATTAATGAACAAATACTAATCAGCTAATGAAATTACAACATCTGCAGAGGTTTCCTGAGCCTCCCTGGGTCAGGAGTCCAACACTCAGAAACTGATTGTTCACAGACTGCTGTAGCCAAATCTAGTCATAGAAAGTTTAAAGGAAGGAAGAAGTGCGTCTGTAAACCGTAATCATCAAAAAATAATCTATATAATAAATAAGTTTCAGTTTTTGAAAAGAATGACAGAAAAGATTGAAATTGTCTATGATATTCAATTTATAATCACATTTTAGCGATTTTCAAAGTGCCAAAATATTCCCACCCCTTGTCGCTCCTGACTACTTTGGAAGATTGTTGTGGATCCTTCTATAGAAAAAAATACTCCACAACTGAGCACACATCTCCCTCCTTAAGCGTTGCAGCACTGGGTAGGAATGTATCCAATACTTTCACAGAAATGCCTAATTTGCCTTTTCAAAACAATCCACATCCATTTAAGATTTTACTGTATTCCTCCCAACATCGATAAATAAATAGAACTCAATTTATTTATATCAAAACGACAAAATGCTGAACTCTATGGGCATAAAATTAATATTTTTATTTGGTATAATTAGCAATTACTATTTGAATCAGATTTAAAAGAATCTCCCTTTAGATCTAGTCCAAAACTACAAAGGCCTCATTTCCCTTCCGTCACACAAAATGGTTCTATATTTCTGCCCAGCTCTAGTCGCTGGGCTGTTTACTAACTGATAGGAGGAAGAATGATGATGAGCAGCTGCCGGATCAAGGGAAACCAGATCAAATATTCCATCCTGGTAACAGGGAGCTCAAACAGACGACCTGCAGGAGGACAAAGGAACCAACACACACCCAAGAGAGCTTTCAACTTTATTACCAACTTCCCCCGCTTAAATCTAATTTTTAATCCTGAGACTCCAGTGTGATTATTTTCATCGTATCTGTCACACTAAACTCGGAGCAGATAAACCAGCTGATTAATTAACAGTAAAAGTTCTTTTTAAATCAGTCTTTATAGCCCCATTTCTCTGTGTGAGGCTCGCAGACGGGTGTGAAATTAATTTTTTGGTTTAATTTGAAAACGAACGTTCCCCTCCTTTTCTCTGTTCTGCTGTGGCACAATTTAAATTGCTGCAGTAATGGGGGTCAGCCTGGAGTCAATATTATTTCTTTTTGTCTCGTCTGGAGGGACCAGAGGTGAGACAAGCTCATCACGAAGAGTGAGAAAGGTGGAGTCGAGAGAGTGGGAGAGGAGGAAGGCGACGGCAGGGTGGAGGCGTGGGTAGGCAGAGCGGAAGGTAAATTAAACCCTCCTAATCTTGACAGTGCATGGCAAATGAGAGGCCGAGAGGAACGCCTGCTGGTTGACGGCCGTGTGGCGAAGACGCTTCACTTACCTCACACTGCAGGTGTTGCTCTTCTTCTCCTGCTCCTCTCGACGCGCCCTCAGCTGCTCCTGAGCCAGGACCATCTCCTGCTCCATGTTGCTCAGCTCCTCTTTGGCCCGCCGACGGTTCTCCTACAGGAGCAACGCAGGCAGGTGGAGGAGCACAGGAAGTTTTGTTGTGTCAGTGGGCGGAGTAGCAAAACATTCCACTGTAACGTTTTGCGTCTTGGCACTTATGTAAGGGTTACTTTGAGAGAGTCCTCAGAGTCCTCCCAACAAGATATCTGACACAATTCTCAGACCCATTCTTCACCTGTAGGGCAACAGCAAAGCTTCACTGCAACTGCTTCTCCTTAACATGGTGGATGTTGACCCTTGAAATACTCTAAAGCTGTTATAATGCCCTCCAAATTTTCCAGATACAATGTTTTGTAGCACCAGTGCAAAGCGAGCCTAACTAAAACACTCTATAGATTCAAAACGATGAACTGTTGACCCCGCAGCCCGTCCAATTTAATCAGTTCTCTGTTTGGTTACGGCTGTTTTGAGGGCAAAATAGAAACTTACTCGGCATGAAAGTAATGATACGGAGGTTTAGGCTAAATGTAGAGCAGGACTGCCCAGTAATAAGAAAACATGTGATATGGGATAATGCTTGATTAGCTGTTGTTAGAGATGTGCAAGAAAAAACATGTCAGACTTCGATCAACTGGTGCAGCTAATATTAACTGATATTTATTGAATTTCAAACTTCGATGAAATTCAATAATGTAACATATTGTGCAGCCCTACTGTAGAGTATATTAAGAGAAGTGAAAGATGCACATATTAAACCTTTATGTAACTATTTGAACATCCTTTTCCACGTCTATATTTTGCAACGATGATTCCACAAGATTCTGATTGCAGGAATTCATTCTGAATTCTATTTGATAAAAAGCAGCGTAGGATGAAACATTTTACTCAAGAGGAAAGAGCTACCATCCCTGTACATCTAACTTCACCATGTCTGTATAGATTGACTTTCTTGGGTAAAGACCTTCTCATGTTGAGAGAACTACCCCAACCCTAAATCCTAATATACCTTTGTAATTAAGACGTTTTATATTTTTTGGCAGAATTCCCAACAAGTAGCAACAAGGGACGTGTGAAAATTTCCTGTTTATAAACGACATTACAGATGAAGTCACAAATAAACAGTTCTGCCATCATTTGAGAGACAGAACATTCTTGCACACCTTCACTGATAGGAAAATGTCTACAAACATTTTACTTTTGTATTGCATCTTAAGCCAAATTTGAAAATAAATGAGCATCAACCGTTCCCAGCCGTACCTGTCTGCTCTTTCCTGCATGTTTGATGCTGTAAAACATGGGGCCCAGCTCCGCCAGCCACTCTCCGTCCACAGCAGTAACACACTGCATGTACTCCTGCAAAACAAAGCAGACAGTTCAAAATCAAAAACATCTATAATTGATGTTTTTGGGTTTTTTTTTACTTTATTGTTCTTTTGCTATCGCATGCGTTTACCTTTGTGGTCATCACGAGCTCATGGTAGATGATGTAGTCGGGGGTGTAGCCCATACCAAACAGGGAGCTGGTGGGGTGGAGGTGGCATGGCATGCCTGTCCTCACATTCACATATTCACCAATGCCCTGTGAACAAATATATGCATAAATAACAAATAAACTGCAACACAAGAGTCTGTGCCGGAGTTTAAATGTGCCTGCACTTCAGGGTGCACCATAGGGTCAAAGCAGACAGCAGAAGAAAAAAAATAATCTAAAGTATATCCAAGTTTAATATGATTGCTTGGTTTGGCTGGCTACTCGTAAGTCAAACTGAAAACCATGATTATATAGTCATGACTTTAAATTCCCTTTCAGATTTTAGCGTTGTATTAATGTGAGGCCAGGGGGGATATTTCACCACTCTGTAATTATGCTGCTATAAATCTGCCACAACTGGCCGCCGCTGGGCCTAACATATTAACTGAGGAGAACCCGGAGCGCAGAGAGTACCTTGAGCTTGGCTGCCTGGTGGAAGTAAGCAGCACAGATACACTTTCTGATGATGTCCCAGTCTGAGCCACAGGACATAAGGTTCATCTTCTGCTGAACCATGATGTCCTTTAACTGGGAACGCACCTCACGCACCTGAAGAAAAAAAATACAATAAATAAGGGGAACATGTTGGGAGTGGAAGTAAAACCAATTCAAATGGCTAACAACAGATTAAAAAAAAACTACATGTGAAAGTCTCATGAAATGGGCTGGAAATGGAAGTATTCACAAATGAATCTGTACTATTCACACATAAAAATATTGTCCATTGGGAATTGAACAAGTTTGGATGAATGACACACAAGTCTGACCTTGCGCATGGCCTTGGTGTGGATGAAGTGATCGTTGCACCAGATGCTGGAATAGTTGTTGTTCTTCCACTGCATGTAGACGTTCAGGTATGTGAGGTGGTCGCTCTCAGGGACTGAGAACTTCTCCCTCACCTGGTCGCTTTCTTCCTCACGACCCTGTAGAGGCAAAAACACTTTTAGTGGTAGAACTAAGACGGTCCGACGCCTCAGACATACCAGATGCATCATCCATTGTTCCAGTTGAGCTGAAACTTTTAGCCATCCTTATGAACCTCACTCAGATAGTTTACTTTCATTTTATTTATTTATTTTTAAATCAGCTTACTTACAATAATTTGGAAACAAAATTTGGAAAGCCCTAATTTCTCTCAGTCATTCTAATCCCCACTAAAGTTAAGTGAAGGAATTTGTGTGGCTCTAAAGTTGCTCTTTGCCCAGTGTCTCAATTATTTGTTTACAGTCTGGTTACAAAAAAAATAGCTACTAAACCATTTTTCTCCTCTTCGCTAAATTAAAATCTCCCATACTTTTTTCTCCATACACATATCAACCAACAGGCACTTTTTGACTTGAATAAAACTTAGATCAGCATTTCAGATGTCATTTTCTTATTCCTTCGTTTTTTGTTTTTTCTTCAACTTGTCTTGTAGTCCTTGGAAAATTAATTGGTCAAAATTGGATGAACAATAACAGCCTTATCTGTGCGTCTCTAAAAAATTGTTTTGTTTTGGATGTGAATCACAAAAGCACATTTGTGTGAATTAGAATTGAAACACTTTTCTGTTGTGACATGTTGAAACATATCACAAATATTCCTAAAGCTCTGATGAACACCTAAACACGGTCAGAACTTTTGCAGCCCTTTCTAAAACCATCTAAGGCTTCACTGTTCAAGCCGTGTCTGAATCTGAATTTCATCAGACAAAAAAAAAAAGAAGGTCAAAATAGATCTGAATCTCAGGAGGGAATAAAAATAGCCACACAGCTAAAATTCAAAAGCACATGCAGATACATTGCTATTCCGCACTAAAGGTGAGCAGATTAACAGATTTAGTGAACAATGTGTGAAAATCACTTGTGCATTCATCGCTAAAATTACCCCTCCTAAGTAGTCACACACACACAAATTACACACTTAAACTACATTACTGCAAATTCATACTAAAATGTATGCCTGTTGTGTCATAACACACAATACATGACGAAAGGCGGCCCCCAGTGTCCAGATGTGACTCTCTGGTTGTTTTCTTTTGTCTGAGTCTCACCTTTAGTTCAAACAAATAGAAAGCTACTAAATACAAGCTAGCAAAGCACAAACCTTAGGTCTGTAAAAGATGGCTGGCACAGACAACATGGAGACGATGATCAGGATGTCTGCACTGCAGCCCATGTCACAGGACACAATAAGCATCTTTGAGAGGGCGGGGTCGAGAGGAAACTCCACCATCAGACGCCCCGTTGGGGTCAGAGCACCTGAAGAAAAAATATAAAAACAGGTACAACATTACAAGTGTGCAAAGGAATTTGAAAAATGCTGGAGAGACAAACATTAAGAACACTGACAAGCTTCTTTTCTATCTAAAATCTGCTGGCATATATGAAGCATCACCATTATGTGGCACTGATCTATCAGAACGACAAGAGAGAAGGAACTGCTGACAGATTAAAATACTTTAGGCAATAAAAAAAAAAAACCATGAGATTAGAAACTTTACCGTTTCTGATTCAAATGATTAAACGAAAGAGTCTAAGAAGCTTATGATGAGGAAAAGCAAAGTAGCAGAGCAGCCAGTTTAGGGCAGGTAAGCCTTAATCAGAGATAATCTGCTGTTAACACACCATACAGAGAATCATCAAAGTCTCCTCTTATTCTCAAATCCCTAAATCCCCAGGAATCTGGCTAAGGATGAGATAGAACTGAGACCCAACCAGTCAAATCAAACACGGGATCAGAAACTAGGCAATTACTCCACTGGCTAAACCTCAAAACTAACTCCTCCAGGCCCGTCTGTGGAGTCAGCATCATCGGTGCAGCATCCTGCCTCCATTTGTAGCATCATTATCAGCCTGGGGAAACTCAAAGTGCCACTAAGAGGAGGAAATAAACCCTAAAAATCTCAAACTTTATATCATCATCATTAAGAAGCATTTTGTCTGCTTACTGTACATTTACAACCAACTGCAAGGATGAATGATACGTTCATGGTAAAAATGTTTAATTACAATAATCATATTGCCACCAAAGTAGTAAATTTAAATTTAAAGATTATAGAACCGTTAATTAGCAAATTTAAGAGACACTATTAATGCATGAAGAAGCAAATGTATTCCCTCCTGGGCATTTGAGTTTCAGTGTTTTTTGTTGAATGCCGTCATATGTTTAGTCTCACAAAAAAGATCAAATGTTTGCAAAGGATGGCCAAATCCTCCTGGTCTGAATATGAAGTGAACAAGATACGTGCAGTATCACTGACAGCCACTAGAGGTCATCTACAAGCCATCTTTTCTCAAATAAAATACCACGTGAATAAATTGCTCCCAAAGGTTAGTGTACTGAACTCAACTGAGTCATCATGTTAGTGGTCACTTTTCAGGTCACTAAATGGAAATTAGATCATGAGATGATTTTTTTTTATTTTTTTGTCAAAACTACCACTTTCCAGTTCAAAACTTCTACCCAAAGAGGGTTTATGTTCTGCAAAAATATTCAAATTGTGAAAAACACAGTTTCAAATAACATATGTAACATTGTAGTGACAAAATAAGGTATTTATTAGAGGCTTAATGTTGTATTGGTCTATAACTTCTTAAAATCATACTTGAAAAATGAAGTTTTAAATTAATTTACTATTTCTTGAAAGGGATAAAGCCATTTCAGACATTCTTGTCTGAACCAGTGGAAGATGCGTCTTAACCACAAAAACTGAAAGAAGCAACTGATTCGGTTTAGTTTTTCCAAGTGAAGCCACCGTTGACCCACCTGTGTTGTCCAGAGCTCCCAGGATCCAGAGCTGGTACATGGAGTTGAGCATGTTGTCCTCAGGCGGTGGATCCATGAAGTGGAACAGGAGCAAGTCCTGGACCCCCAGAGACTTCAGCAGCAGGACCACATTGGCCAGGTTGGTCCTCTGGATCTCTGGGATGGTGGTGGTCAGCATCTCATTCTTATAGGCACTCTGAGTGTAAAGCCTTTGTGGAGGAGAAAAACACCAGATAAACCTTACCACGGTGGAGGACATTGTACTGACACGTATAAAACCTTCGTCATCGTCATTATACTTGAGCAACAGATTTCAAATTAGATTTAACGCAACGTCAGATTCATAAAGCTATAACTTATTACATCTCTGCTATTTTTTCACTGATTTTTTTAAGGAAATGATCTGTTTTTGTACAAATATGCAAGACAGCTGGTCAGTTTTTCTATTATCTAACTTGTACACTTTGTGAAATCTGCATCTACAGCTGTTTCATAACTATAGTTTTTCTTACATTGTATGTTCTATTTTTTTTTTACAATTGTACCAATTTTAAGGCATATCTGTGTACTTTCTCTTTGGTGACGATACATTGGATTGTCCCATTGATATTCTATTCTAATAATTTTTATAGGGTGTGAATGTTTCATGTGTGAATCCCCACCCAGACTCACTGAGCCATGTCACGCATTCACAGGAACTCAAACACATCAAATGTGCTTAAAGAAAATTAGCCTGAGGTTGTTAGGTTTCTGGAAGGGCAAGTGGATGAGATTTATTATAAAATATGAACTTTCAAAAGCAAAATACAAATCAGTGTCACAATCTTTTCTGTAGGCACAAGAGATAAGATCCCTGTGACATATTTGCCCAGTTTAACTAGATAAAAATCCTCAGGGAATCACTGTCCTCTCTTTTCTCTGCATTTGCATCAAACAATCATATAGGGAACCAAATAGTTACATTTGATTCACACTTCTTAGTAAGAAAGAAATCGCAATTAAACACCATTCCCTACGTTATTTACAAGCAATTTTGATCTACAAGATTAGAACAAATAACATTTACATTTATACTTAAAATGCTTCAACAAGTTCTACTAGAAAAAAATTAGCAACTTTAAAAAACATGAATTGAAAAGCTAAGCAGCAATTTCAGCTCAATGGATACATGAATTGCATGTCCACTTTAAGAGCTGGTGAAGGCTTGAGAATCACCTGTAACACTGGCCTGGTCCTGTACGTCCAGCTCGGCCGGAGCGCTGGTTGGCATTAGCCTGACTGATGGGGTAAACCTGGAGAGCATCCATACCGATTCGAGGGTTGAAAACCTGTCAAATTTCAAAAGATTTCAAAAAGGGTTCAAGTGAGTAATTCATGCTGAATATTGTCTCTATTAATATTGTACACAAAAGGAGCAAAAAAGGACATCCAGGCTGCAAGTACCTTAAGTTTGCAATAGCCTGAATCCACAACGAACATGATCCCATCCACAGTGAGAGACGTCTCTGCAATGTTTGTGGCAACAATGCACTTTCTAACACCATCTGGAGCCTTCCGCCGCAAGATCAAAATAAAGTCAATACAAAGAAACGTAGCACACAGACGAAATGCAAATCAGCTGTGGTGACTGATGCAAACCTTCTGGAAGATCTTTGCTTGTAGATCAGAAGGAAGTTGTGAGTAAATGGGCAGCACAGCCAGAGCAGGAGCGTTCTCCAAGTCTGCCAGGCGTTCCACGATCTGATCCGATGTTACCTGCAGGAAAAACGAAATCACATGCAAGCTGCAGGTAGGACTACAACAAAATGTACATGTAAAACAACTATTTTAAAGTTAGAGTTTGAAGAATTTAAATTATGTTTCACCAATAAAAGAAATGGGTTTGAAACCTCTTAACTTAAAGGTGTAATTAATAGGTAATAGCAGCTGACACATCAGAGCTGCCAGATAATTTACCTCAATATCTTCCTGTCCCGGCATAAAGATCAAGATGTCTCCCACCATCCCACTGAGGTGAATCTGCAGAGCCTGCTTCACTGCAGCCTCAACATAGTCCTCCTGTGGGGTCTACACATCACCAAATAAAGTCAAAATAAATAATAAAAACAAATGATGTTAAGAGCCAACTCAAACATCCTTCTAATTCACACCCTAAGAAAAGATAATATTCTAAATTCAAATCGATATTTTCCACTTTTCACCAAAGAAAAGATGAAGCTAAATCAGGCATGCCGACCAATGCGATACATTTCAAATTGAAGAACAATGTTTTCTGTAATAAAGTTAGAAGTTTTAACTTTTTTCTTTTAAGAAAACTACAAATGAACAGGAATTTCTGCTCTTGATTACAGACAGTAAAATTGCATTGTGTGAAAATTTGTGATTTTTTTTGACATACCTTGCTGAACAATATGTCAACTGGAAATGTTCTTCCTGGAATATGGAAAATAGGCACATTGCCAAAAAATGCTGCAAATTTGTCTGAGTCCATAGTAGCAGAGGTCACAATGAGCTTCAGGTCAGTTCGTCGAGATACAACCTAACAGGAAACAGCAAACATGACTGGAATTAGAGATGAACATTTCAAAAGAACGTTTTTCAATCTGCACATTATATGTTTTTTTTTTTCTTTAACATGTGACATCAACAGTACTGACCTCCCGCAGCAGGCCAAACAGCACATCTGTGTTGAGGGAGCGTTCGTGAGCCTCGTCCATAATAACTGCACTGTAGTGGTCCAGGTCCGACTCCCGCAGAGACTCCCTAAGCAGAATCCCGTCAGTCATGTACTTTATCATCGTTTTCTCCGAAGTGCAGTCCTCAAAGCGGATTGCGTATCCAACCTATAAGGAAGGAATATTCAAGATGTTTTCTTCCTTCACCAAATCAGATGATACCACAAGGTAAGTATTGAAAATTGCATCATGTTTGTATTTAAATAATGAGAATAACATACTATTTCCATGTTTCCCATCATCCCATGATTTTTCTTACAATGATCTTTATTCTGTTCACGTCAAGCACCACAAAATGCAGTTTCCTTTTCTCCCCACTAGATGGCAGTATCGTATTACAATAACTACTAAAAAAAAGTATATGGCTCAAATTATAAAACAAACATTTTTTTGTGAAGCTAAATTGTTACTTTGTATTGCAAACACCTATGAATGGCTGCCGCTTTCATTTCCAATAGATTATTTCACAATTATTGAACACAAACTCAAAAAATTTAACATCAGATTGAGACATAATAAAGCAGTTCCCAGGAACATTGTCTAACTTTATAAAACTAAATATTGTTTTCTAAATATTTTTACTTATTATAAAGAAAAGGTAAATTGAGAAAGCCGTGTAGCCATCTAAAATGTAAATGGAAGCAAATATTTTAAGTGCAGCTTCAGTAGAAGCCTAAACTCTCCAAATTCTGATGATTTTCCTGAACCTAGACTCTTTTAGCTGCTTATTTTTCCTTCTTCATCAGTAGAAATGATAGAACTTTCATCGGCAGGCCCGACAGAAACAACCTGCATTCAAGTCTAAACCTGGAAAAATTAGTTACTGGATATTTAAACCAGCTTCCTGTTCCGACGACAAGCCCAACCCACTCTGCATCCTGTGAGAAAGCAGCATGAGGGAAACGTCAGTGTGATAACGTAGACCCAGGTTCTGTCTCACCTCCTCTCCGAGGTTGGTGCCGATCTCTTCGCTGACTCTTTTGGCCACGCTCATGGCGGCCACTCGTCGGGGCTGAGTACAACCCACCATCCCGTAGCGAGTGTAGCCGTCTTCATGCAGGTACTGAGTCAGCTGGGTGGTCTTACCGCTACCCGTTTCCCCAACAACAATGACGATGCTGTTGTCCCTGTAAGTTGCAGTTCATGTAATGATGAAAGGGTTACAAAAACGGTAAAGATCTGATTTGACTTAAAACAACTTTTCATAAAAACTGTGGATGACTTAAGGAGAGCAACGACAACATTATATCCATGAGTATTGATACCTTATGATATTGAGAAGTTGCTGCCTGACGGCAAAGATAGGCAAGTACTGCCTCTGCTCCAGAATGCTCTTCTTCTTAGCAAAGTCACTGCTGGCTTCACTCTTCTCCTTCATGTGCTCAGCAAATTTCTGATCGGCCCTGTGCAATATGAAAAGATCATTTATTAACATGAGAATTTTAAGAAATTCACACAAAAATATGTTTGAAAACTAAAACTGACAGTCCATTCACCTGTAGTCTACTTTGCCATCCTCTCCCACCACTTTGCCTCCAGGTTCTTCATCCTCTTTCTTCTTGATACCCATTATATCGCCTAACTTGGTGCCTGCCAATTCCCAGTGTTTGTGCTGTGCCTGGAAAAAGATGGAAAATTAATTGGAAGACTAATACAATATTAGTGCCGCCTCTAATCAAAGAAAGAAGTACAAGACACAGAGAACAGAGCATCAAATGTTAAGAAAAATGTTTAACAAATATGTAAGTCACAAAAGTGTAACAAATATTATCCAGTAATATCAATTGGTAAGAAAAGACATACATTTAGCAAACTTCTATTTTGACATAAAAATCAATCATGACAGGCTGTTCACTTACAATTCCCCCCTCCTGTTTTTTTTTGTTGTTGTTTTTTTTTGCTTAAGGTAACAAAAAATAAACTAATAATCTGGGGTTTGATTCTCTTCTGAACTGCTGTTCAGTGTTGGTACACTTTGTCTTTTCCTCGCTGTAGACCCAGATTACCTTTTTGCGTTCCTTTTGCTCACGATGTTTACGGACAAGCTGGCTTCCCTTTCGAGAGATGATGGCCATGTCAGAGGTGGGATCTTTCACAGGGACGATGGGCTCTGGCTGCATAACAAAGAAAATAATAAAAATCGCACATGCATACAAAGAATGAAAAATTATAATTCAACAAAAAACTTTTTTTTTTTTTCATAAAAACACATTATACATCAGAATGTTTTCAAAATTAGGTACTTCTATAAACTTTGCTGTAAATGTGATAACTTTGTTAAACTTGTTGAGTTGCCTTTTTCCCAGAAGAAGCAAGTATGAAATAGATTTCAGAAATCACAGAGCCGTTGAAATCTATAGAAACTGATCTAATTGTTGGTTACCTGCTTAGTGAAAACTATTCTTCCATCCAGGAAAGGAGGAACCAGATTGTGAACCAGCAGGTGAACTTTAGCGGCGTTGTCTTCCTCAAAGTCTTCATCCACCTCCAGCCTTTGCACAACACCACTGGTCAACATACGGTTCGTCTCCCAGCGTTCGTTATCCTAAAGGAAGAAATGAAGCAAATCTACAAATCAACTCTGAGCTCCTGCAAAGTGTTAATGTCAAAACTTAATACATTCTCCAGACTCAGATTTTCAGATTATTCTAGCTGTTTTAAAAATCACAGCTTTAGTTGAACTTTATTATGATTGCAACTCACGAAACAATATAAAACTGAGGCTGATTTTATATTCAGGTGTATAGTAAAAGAATGTTTTACTGCTTTGCTGGTAAAACAGGCTTTTACCGTTAGATCATCACAGTATAAATAAAATCTAAGTAGAAATACACAATCTGACATGGGTTATCATACTTTTTATACTGATCTTCCTTTACTCATATCTTTAGATCTATTTATCCTTGTAATTTGGAAGTGAATTTTTTTTAAATAAAAAATTAAATCTAAAAATAATGGCACGTCAGTGCTTTCTTTAGCAAATAAAATCAAATCAAGTTTAAGATACACAAATTCTAAGAGTGTTTAGAGGGAAAAATAAAGAGCATTTTGAATAAGTGTGCTTTTATCTTTGGTCTTTTATACAAACTGAATTAGTGTGGAAGCATTTAAATTTTTAGGCTGGCAAATAAAAAAAGGGAAGGAAGCCAGGTTAAACAGCCCTCTTCCAAAGTTTTACTGAAATATAAAGGAATTTGGATGTTTTTTTCATTCTTAATTTTCCCATATCTATTCAAACTTAAAAAAATTTCAAATTCAAATTTAGCCCAAGTTTATTTGATAATGTGTGGTCTTACCTCATTGATCTGTCGCTTCTGAGCAGATATTCTTTTCTGAGTCTGCTTCTGGAGGATCTGCTCTCTCTTTTTCACATATTCTTCAGAGGTGGAGGTGAAAGGGTTGTGAAACTCATCATAGCCTTCGTCCATCATGTACCAGTCTCTGTCAGCTTGCTTTAATTCAAAGCCACAATAATCGATTAAGCTCCATCATTGGCAAACAAGAAACATGTTCTGCAGTATAACTAATATAACTAGGAATAATGGTATGAATCTCACCTTTTGGTCCTCCTCCCACTGTTCTTTCTCGTCCTCATCATCAAAAGCTAATCCTCCCTCATTTTTTTTGCCTAAAGGAAACACAAATAATATTGTACAATATTCTGTCACCACATATTGCATTGGAGTACAAATCAACTTGAACTTAGACAATAATACCTTTGCCTTGTGACAAACGAGGCGTGGAGCCTAAATGCTTCCTATCATTGGCCCACTCGTTGTACTTGTAGGACGGGGTGGGCAGGGGTGTGTCATCAGTGTAACGGCCTCTGACTGATCTGAAAAATCACAGACGACAAATGTTCCTGAGCAGCCGCACATTGCACAAGGTGCAGGATCCCAATTTTAATAATAATTTTAATTTTGAAAACAAAGAAAAACCGTGACTCATGAGGTGAAGAAAATGGTAAAGTTAGAAAATAAAACAACAACAGGACTAAGATTTTCAATTTATTAAAAAACAACTGGCCAGTGTGAAATTAAAGTAATAGTAAATGCTCAGGGTCATGCAAAATGAAGAGAATGACAGTTACCTGTCTCTCCTCTCACTCTCTCGCCCAGAACGGTGGCTTCTTTCAGAGCGATCGGACTCTCTGTGAGAGGGGGCAGGAGATGGAGACTCCCACTGGGAATGCCGGGAACTACCATAACCACTATCGTCCTCATCCCAGTTAGATCGGGAAGGTGTAAAAGCATCTATGTAAAGACAAAATGAGTTGAGTCAAACAACTAAACAGGAACGTTTTAAATTTTATTTTTATATGAAGACAAAGAAAACGAACTAACCTCGAGGGCGATTCTGTGGTGTCGCGGGCTCGTCTCTCTTACTCCCTCTGCTGAGGCGTTCGGACCAGCCATCTCGCTGTGAGCGCTCACTCCTCTCACTCCGTTCCAAGCGCTCCGACCGGCTGCTACTGTTGCCCCGACTATGTCTACTGTCTCGATCATCTGTCAGAGAAAAGGGAAATTCAAGGTAAATACGGGCAAGAAATGAAACATTTGGATAATGTCGATCATGCAACACAACCAAGTAAACAGCACAAAATGCACACAGATTAACCAACAAACTTTTTTCTCATGTTCCACACACTACACTATAATCAAATGGCTGTTCTCATTAAAAACATAAGCGGTTTTAGGAATCACCTCTCTCACTTCGTCGCTCCCTTCCTTTATCTTTGCTCCTTTCTCTGTCTCTGGTCTGGTCCTCCTTGGAGGAGGCAAAGACTCCCTGCTCACGCCTGTCTTTCTCCCGCTGCTCATGCCGGCGTCTGAACTCTTCGCTGACGCCTCCGGGATTGGAGGGAGTCTCAGAGCCTGTGACACGGTACTTCCTGCAGGCAAAAAAAAAAAAAGATACATCAAAAGTAGTTAGTAACAGTTACTGTGCTGTATATATAAGACTAAATCAAAACAAAACAGACATTCCTCAAAATGTTTTGCTATAACTTACCTCTCCTTCTTTGTGGCACTACTTGTATCATCCTCCTCCTCGTCAGACCCAGAGTCACTTTTATTTTCCTCCCAATCTTTGTAGGAGGAAACTTTTGACTTCTTCCTGTTTCTTTCATTGCCATTAGACTCTTCTTGCTCTTTTATCTCCCGCTCCTTCCTTTTCTGCGCAGCCAGCAGGTCCAAGCCCAGCAAAGAGGTGCGTGGTGTAGGTGCCCGAAAAATATGTGGCTCTGAAGCAGCGCTCTTCTTCTTTACTATCAGACCTCCAACTTGAGCACCTGGCTGAGTCCCTTCCAGCCTATGCATGGACACATCATCGTCATCCATAATCTATGGGAAAATATCAACATACAGATCAGATGAAAATCTGCCATTCTATTTGACTTTTGCTCGTTAAAATAAAAGTGTTGCAAATTCATTCTGAGACAAAAATGTAGTTAATACGCATTAACATTAGGTTTGGGGCAGCTTGAGATTAGCATGGCACAATAAACTTTAGCAATAATACTGCAATCTAATAAAATCTCTATACTTACATGAAAACAGAAAACAAGTTAAAACGTTGGTTCTCCAAGAAACTATGGCTCTGACTTTGTAAGAGTTAGATGACACATGTATTTTTTGATTTTATTCTTTTTTTTTTCACACAAGAATTAAATCTAGACACCAAAATAAGTACAAGCACACAGACACAACCAGAACTCCCTCTCCCCCGGCATCTCCCCCCCAAAAAATACTAAAGACTCACATTGATACATCAAATCATTATTTAGTTTTGGGTCAGTTGTAAAAAAGTCAAAATGAATCACTGGTTTAATAACTTTAAGAAATAAAGTTAGTTGCCCTTCAGTTTTTCTTAAAAACATGCCACTTATCAACTTTCTAAATTCAAATACACTACATTTGTTCTGCAAATTCAGCTTTTAATTGAGCATGTAATCGCTCTAATTCATCGTAGTATTATATCACATTACTATAATTTACCTATTCCTGCAAACCACAGCATTTTAAAGTAAAACCTTCGTCATCAAATTCAATCTGCTTCTGAGTAATAATGAATACACCAAGGCCACGTCTTAATAAGATGATGTAAATTCCCAGTGTCATACAAAATATAAGCATTTAGATCTACATATTAATGTTTAAAGTATTTCCTATAGCCTAGGATAAATAGCTCATGAATCGATAAGTAATAATACATACGACTTACCTTAGTTTGAGAAGCTAATGTTAGCTTGTCACAATAAAAGCAACAACACAGAAATAGCTGCGTATCCCCTTGAGTACAAAAAATCCAAAACCTCTTAAATAAAAGTCATTACTTCGTAGTGCTCTAGTGACAAGAACGTACAGTGGAAATACAGAATTAATGGCGTCATGGAAAATAACTAAATCGCTTTCGTAAACCCAACGCGATGTTTACAGACAGGGAAGCAGCCATATTCCTCAATTTTCTTCTGCCGCTGCAGTAAGCAGAAAAGACGCGCTACTGCCACCAACAGGGCATTCGAATAAGTTGGCAAGTTGTGATATCAGCGCTTTAAAATTAGTTTTATGGAACTTGTTTTTATAAATTAATTGAATTAATTAGTTTTGGACATGCCACATCTTTGATAAAATGGATTAAGACTGAAAAAAAAAACATTTATGAATTTTCTTGTTGGCCACTTCTGCTATGTATGTCCATTTCTTGTAAACCCGCAGGGATCAAAAAAGTTGTTTCTCGACATTAATATAATCAATTATTCACTTCTAACCGATTAACCCTAACACCCCGCAGATCCGCCTTTGAACGCACTGAAAGAAAAGGGAGACAAGATTCTGCCTTATCTTGTGGTTGCTTATTTGACCTGTCAACAGAAGCTATATGTCTTTAACCACAACCAGAGAACTGGAAGCTTCCTTTTTATGTAATTTCATATAATTTCTGCTGGCACTCAATGAACCTCAATGAGTCAGTGTACATAATCCTTAGCAGTTAGCCGGTGGTTACGCCGATGTGTTACTTGTATGAAGAGGACGAACTGGGGAGATTTTAAACGACACGATAAACAGGTGAAACTGGTCCGAGTTTACTCTTTGTCAATATAAATTGACAACCATAAAGCATACCAGACACACACTACGATATAGTAGCTGACTATGTACAGCATAAGACACAATTTTTTCAGATAAGAGCAAAACAACAACAAAAATCGGATTTGTTTGTATAAGTCAGATACTCACATCTGAGTCACTGATATTCTTTTTAAAATACTGTACGTCACCTACTAACACCGGCGGGGCAACTGCCTAACCGGCTAAGAAATGATGCGCACCCAGAAAAGGTGACATGTCATGATCCGAAAAGGCTCAATTTGGTTGGCTACAACTGAAAAAGTCACTCCGCTATTGGCCAGTCGTGATGTGTGGGCGTTGAGGTTAAATAACATGAACGTCATTGGTCTGTTTCACATGTCTGCTGATGTACCCGGTGTAAATGTTCGATAATCTGGCTAAATACATCGGTCACCCCCCGCTAGGTTCGTTTTCGTATCTGTTTTATATCGCTTTTGTTTGTTTATTTATGTTGCTATATCCTTGGACTCTTCTTTTATACCACTGAGCTCTTACCAAAAGGAAGAAAAGGCTCGTCTTGTTGGCTAGCATAATACCGTGGTAGCAGACGGTAACAAGAGCTAGAGTCTAGCCTTTTTTCTACTCAAACATAAGAATGGGAGAGGAAATAAGTGAACATACGGGCAGCGGATCTGTTAACACCAACAGTAATGAGAACAACGGAGAAACTGCTGACGGGGGAGCAAAATATTACACGTTAGAGGAGGTCCGAATGCATAATACGAGCAATGACACGTGGCTAATCATCCATAATAAGATATACGACATTACAAGTTTCCTAGAAGAGGTAAGAAGCACTCTTTTTACATACACTGGTTGCATTTATTTTGACATCAATGTTCTTTCAGGATATTTTACGTTACTTGTAGGCATATGACGTTGTGTGAGCTGAATCTCTGATAATGTCCTGCATTGATATGTAAAGTTTGTTTCTAGTTCATTAATGCTGTTAACAGAGACAGAATGCAAAGTACTAAGTCTAATTTGGAGTTTCCATCGTGTTTAATGAGATTGCTTTAGCTCTGTAAAATTGACTAGCACTGAGACATTTTAACTGTTAGGACTTGTTATAATAGCTTTAAAGAGACAGTACCGTAGTAACACTTTTTTAAAACGGTCACTCACAGGCAACTGTGCATATTTTAGCATTAAAAAGCTCAATGTTGTCCGTTCAGAAATGAAGCAGATTTCTTAAAAAACGCTTGTTTTTGAGTGTACCTCCATTGTGTAGAGATACACAAGAGATAAACTATACACAGTGGAGTATGTTCTTCCATAGTTACCTACCAGAAAGTATGTTCTTACAGAATTACCTACCAGAAAGTATGCTCTTACAGAATTACCTACCAAAGGCACCTTCCTGTATTGCAGTGTTTGGGCAACATTCAAAATGCAACCAATTCACCCAAACAACTTTCTTGGGATTTTGACATCACTGTTCATAATTTACGTTATAAAAGCACAATCTTATATAGTAATATATCTTTTAGATTGCTTTTATTTTTTAAAGGTATTATTTCTCAGGACATACCTGTGCAAGGTTGGAATAATTGGCCCCATACTGGTCCTCAGGACCCACTGTCCTGCAGGTTTTCGATGTGTCCCACCACGTTTAAATGGTCCTTGTTTGCTGCTCTTTGAATTAGCATCCAGGAGGTGAGGAGGTTTTGCTGGAGCAGGGCGGCTCAGATGCCACAGAGAGCTTTGAAGATGTCGGTCATTCCACAGATGCCAGGGAGATGCTCCAGCAGTACTACATTGGAGAGCTTCACATGGTAAGAAGACAGGTGGTTTCTTACCTTCTTGTTAGTTATGCTTTGGTTATACTCATGGGGTGCTATGAGTTTCCTACATAGTCATGAAAATTATGGAATTTTGTTTGCAATAGATTCAGATTAAATGCCAAACAAAAGGATGGCATTACTGATCACACTGTGAGTTAACATCTGAATTTAATCCAGGATATTTACAGTACATATGTTTGCAATAGTAACTATAGATTTGGCGTGATCAAAGTTTGTAAAGATGCCACAAAATCTGCACTGTGTTGTTTCATGATCTGTGGAATAAAACTGTGGAATTTTAGAAGAAGGTAAATGCTTTGCCTTCATGTCCACATTATCATAAGAAACTCCCAGAAAAATATAAAGAATCTTGTCAGGAAAGCTAGGGATTGTTAAAATGCAAATTTTACTAAAAACTAGTCTTTTCTATTAGATTATTTTCACATTATCAAATGACCAGTCAATAAAAGCAAACAATTGGTGTATATTCACGGCAAAGAATTTGTCATGCATATAGATTGTGTCATGCCTGATATCAAGTTTTATAAGCTTTTTAAGTGTTGATTTTTCACACTCCCTCACAAGCTTATCATGTGAGCAGCAGTTTTTGATCCTGTGAGGGAGGGCAAGTTGTTTTTGTGTGTTTTTGATTTTCGTCCCAGTAAAATGCTGATAAAAATTTAAAACGACTTTTCTGTTTTACACGTAATCCTATAAATTTGCCTTTAAGGCACCACATTAAGTTTCTGAATCTCTTAAACAAAAACGTTCATTTAATTGAAAAAAAAAATTTGGTTGGAAATTTAGAGTGCTGTGGAGCTTGCTACTGACGTTTAATGAAAGGCTAAAACTGAGTCATCATTGACGAAAGGTATGATTGCACACAAACTGCTCTACCTTAGCTCCAGTTCATTTGGTGACGGTTAACAGCAAATTTATGCTCACGGTGATTTTACAAGAAAAGCACGTTTTGTACTAATCAGATCAAACCACCACAATCCAAACATATAGAATAATTCAAATTCAATGACTTGTATGCAATAAAAATGAGGTTTTAAATGCAAACGATGTCAAATGAAGCTGTGCTGATTGGAGTCATCCGTCCCTTGTCTTGAGCAAGTGTGTGGCGACAATAGACAGTTGATTGCATTACACAACTTCTCATCCTTAGTAAGCATGTAGTTTGAGTTTAAACCTGCAGAACCCAGATTAGTGTAAATGTCTGTCTGTTGTGATTGGCTGGGGGTTGGGAGCACATTCGTATGAAAAACTGATTGAGTTCAATAAATGCTTACTTGCTCCATCTATATTTACATTTATGTTATAAAAAATATTTTTTTTGCAAATACCGTAGTTTCATAAAACCTACATGATCCTATAAGTTAAGACAAAACTTGACATTGTAAATTTAACGCATCACATATCAGTTTGTAGGGGATGCATTCTGAAACTTCAACTTTCTGTGCACTATTCTTAAACAATAAGTATTGCTGCGTCGTGTAGTTAGAATTTATGTGTACAGTATATTGAATTATTATACAAATTATCTTGGCTACAACTTCTTATGTTAACGTTATGCTTGTGTGCTGCAACATCAAAAACATTAATAGTGAGTTTATGTGCTTATAGGAGGACAGGAAGAAGGAGAAGACAAAGGTAGGCACCAGTCCACTCTGATCATCCAACTTTTACATAATTAAAATTTTCGTTTTCCAAACTTTTGTTTGAATTCAAATAATTTCTTTTGTTTTAGGAAGCAGACGCTAAAGATTCTGGAGAATCCAGGTGAGACCGGGTGTTTTATCAGACGTTTCACAAGCTTTATTTTGAGAAGTTAGAAATACTATGATTAGAAATCTTTGTAAACACATGGCACATTGTAATACTTACATGTATTTGTTTTGTCTTCTTTCCAGCAGCTCCTGGGCCATGTGGTTGATACCCACAGTAGCTGCAGCTGTTGTTGGTGTCCTGTATCGTTTCTTTATGTTTGAACACAAGTCTTCTTGAGAGCTTGATCTCAATCTTCTTATCTGGAGGCCTTGCTTTTTCTTTCTTGACCAAACCCATTTCATGCTGAAAAAAAAAAAACACAATTAACTGTTTGCATCTTCTGCTACAAGAAGAGAGAAGGAACCACTTCATAAATATTTGTCCTTGTTTTGCTACATAGTGTGCATGAAACACAAAGTCAGCAGGATTTATTAAAATATATGCCTTATGCTTTTTATGTAATTATGGCGTTTTTCATAAATAAATGAAAATGTGGTCCAAAACTAAACTTTGAAATTTAAACCAACTAATTTAGTACTTAGGCGAAATATTTTTTACATGTCCATAGCAAGAGACAACACGACCAGCATTACAGTGTGAAGATAGACAGCTTGACACAAAGCAAATTAAAAGCAGACACACCTTCATTTTATTCTGGATAACTACCATGTTTACCCTTCCATTGAGAAATGTTACAGAATTTCATTTAGAAGGATGTAATTTTTCCTCAATGTACAGTTCTGCTGTCTAAGCCATGTCTGATTGCATCTGTCACTTTTCTTGCAAATACAATCTGTCCAAAATATATATAGATATATATATATGTCAGGTGTTAAATTTTGTTTGCTTTTTTTTAATCATGGTGAAGTATACTATGTGATTATTTAAGACAAAATGCGCTTTCCCTAGTCTTGTTATATAAAATCATTAAGTAATAATATTGTTTTAGTACCCTTATATATTGAATATTAGTAAATACCTGAGATGATTCCCTTGAAATAATTGCTATTTGAATTTATCCAGCACTATGCTGTTTAACTGATGTGGGTTTTTTTTTTTTTGGGGGGGGGGGGGGGTTATTTATCATTCGATCCATTTTCTAAAATGGGATATAGATAAAAATTTAGTAAAGATAAAATAGTTCACCATTAAGCTTGGCTTGTTTTATGTATTGTTTGAAAACTGGGGAACTTGCTCCTAACATTTGAACCATAAATGCGGGTCTTGCAGCCTACAGCTGTTTACCATAGATCATCATAATCATCTGTTTTCAGGTCATTCTTTCTGCATAGCATTTAGTTCAAGATGTCTTGGATTTTTTTTTTTCTTTATTCACAAAAAGTTCTTTAAGGATTGTGGTACTACATTTTATCCTTTCTTTAAACGTCAGCAGTAACATTTATTCTCAGTTCATACTTGAAGATATCCAATGAACATTTGCTAAGATAAGAGGTACATTTTTGTCATTTTGTGCTCTTTGTCATTACTGAACATCTGTTTGAACTGAGTAGAAATTTAATTGTCACATTCAAATTTGTAAACATTCAGATGTATGTAGAAATGGTCTGAGGTGATTAAAGACATTTTCAAAAAAGGCTTCATTATTGACTAAACTATTATACATTATTTCTGCCTGTGGAGTGGAGGAACCTTCGTAAAATTATTTTTATACTTTTTGCAAAATCAGTTCTTTTGCAGATCACCTTTTCAAGAAAAAATACTATAATAGAAAACTACAAAACTTAGATTAATCACTTGTGGATTTTAATGAGAATGCCTCAAATGTATTGTCATCTTCACATGAAAAAACTGCTTTAAATTTTTTGTAAATCAGAAACAAGTGTGCACAGCTCTCAAATAAAAATATTATCTCACTTTTGATCGTATATAATCAATGGCGGTTTTGGATATATGGGGAAAAAATGCCTCGCTGCCCAGGGTGTCATCTCTTCGTGGGCAGCGTGAAGATCATGCACCACAAAGAAATACGACTGTTCATTGCGGCCGACTAATGCTGCAGGAATCTGATATTCAACATATTTTAGTGCACAGTTTTAAAATACTTAAACATCGCATGCTTGGCTGTTTTTACTCCTTAGTTGCAGACACAACGAGAAAGATCCAGGTCAGTGGCACACGATGTGAAATTGTTTAATATGTACTGAAGTTGCTTTCCTAATTTAAGCTGGTAGTTTTAGCTGGAAATCCTCAACAGCAGATGTTCAAACATTGATAAAGAGATAGAGTCACAGAATCACTTAACGAAGGGCCTTTCTGTCAAAGCTGGTAAACACAAGCATATCTGAAGATAACGAGGTGATAATTAATGAATATGTTTACATTTATAACACAGCTTATTATAAAACACCCAACTTTGCATACAAGTTAGATGTTAAATGATTCTCCAATGAGAATTTTAATAGCTCTATTCTTTTGAATAATAGACTTAACTATAAACTGATAAAAAAAAAAATAAGGTTGCAACACAGAATTTGATCAACTATTATTTTGCTCTACAGAGTTAATCCTCTCTTCATTTCAAATGCCATTGCTAAAACGTTCTTGTATCTTGCATTATGTGAAGATTACATTACAACAATATAACCTTTTTATAGTCCAGCCTTCTAAAAGCAAATAACATTGTGTCCTAGAGTATGTCTGTCTGCTCCTGTGAGCTACTTTCCTGGCATGTAAGTGAACTAGAGCAGGAAAAAGTCATTATTGAAATAAAAGCCTTTCCATCTGCACGCTCAAGAGCCCTCACAAGTTAGAGTTGCTATGGCTGATAACATACACAGTAGATGTTCACACCCAGTGATTCGCCCTTTTTGTGGCTTAAAGTCAGTGAGAGATGTCAACAGTCTAGTTCCATTATTTTATGACTTTAAAACTAATTACAAGGAGGATTCTGATTTTAAAAAAATGTTAAGTGACTGCAGTTTTTATCATTGATTATCAGGAATATTGAAAACCGAAATACAACAAACACTCATACAACTTGTAATACAATTAATTGAATCTTTCAGAAATTCTCCAACAATTCTGACTTAATTGTGGAATTCCGTTTGCCTTTTTGCATTATTTTATGTAACCGCAAGATGGCAGTGTAAACCCAGGATTTGAATGTTGCTATTTCTTAAACTACTGTATTCTCTATTGAAATGGCCAATTTAGCGTATTCCGACTCTGTGTTTATCTGCAGGTTTTCAGCGAAAACAGAATCCAACATTGTCACACATGGTCTTTAAAAAACTTAGTAAGGATTAAAACGGCAACTCTCAAAATTGTGACTGTTTATTATGAACTCAAATAAAGACCAAACATGAGTGAATAATTTTAATGACAATCCACTGAAAAAGCTGGATTTTTAAACCAGTTTGAGAGTATACAGTATGAAAAACAAGTAAAATGAATTTTAATTTAGAAATTTCCTTTTTTGCTACACTATAATATACAACCCATGCTTTAGTTCCTTGCTGCCTATACTTTCAGTCTCTCATAAGGCCATTAGGTATTTGATGGCCTTGATGTGACACTAAGATGACAGGCTCAGTAAAACAGCATGTTGCATCTGCAGGAACATCAGATAAACATTACTCACCATGACTGAATCGCCTGTCACCTATTAGCAGCAATCCTCAAGGAGATCTGAGGGTGCTAATGGGCAACACTTCACTGTCCTCTTCAGAGACCTGCTTGGCAACAAACACAGGACAGCTAAAAAATACCACATTTGAATGCAGCAAGAGCAAAGACTCTGTCTATATTTGATGAAGAGGGAGGCTTGAAATGTCATGTCAACCTGTTCTTTTCCAGTTGAAATTAAGCTTTGTTAAATCGCTTTTGATGTCAAATATAGACAGACATTTAGCAGAGACCAACAGTGTAATATTTTGGTTGCCAGGCTTGGTGTCTGCAGTTCTGTGAGTCTTCTAAAAGCCTTTCAAAAACACTATTTTGTCTGAAGAACAAGGACCAGTCAAAGTACTATGATGCAACTGTTGCTGGATTTCTGAGCATGAGTTTTTTAAATATTTTTGCAGCAATCTATTTACATATAATTGTTACGATTTGTTTAAAATGCATGCACTGGAAAGGAACTGATTAACAGTGCCACAACATTTTGCAACATAGTTTTTCGGGCTTTTAGTGCTTGATAATATTCCTTTAAACCCTTATACATTCTAAATACATTCTGCAGCATCATTATTTGAAGGCCAAAGCAAAATTTTACAAATAGAATATCAGTTTCAAATTATTTTGGACATGTTTTTAATATAAAACTTGTGGCTTAACCTGTTATCTAAGATGTTTCTGGTAGGTGTAAATTAGCATAATTCAATTCAGTACTCATCATTATTCAATATTATGACACAAAGCACATCATGAATACAACAAACTAAAATTGTAGGGGTTTTTTTTCATATTGAATAATCACAGAAGTGAGTATGCAGTTCTCATGAAGCAGCAGTTCGATGTTCATTCTGGTTTAGACATTTCTCAGCTTAAGTGGACGTTTCTCAAATATGGTGGTCGTAGGTTATTGAGGTGTTTGAATCACTCTTTACAAGCCATCTGCACTTCAGCACATTTGAAGTACAACTGTTGTAAGTTCACATGGTTCTAATGCTGCAGCATGAGAAAGCAATGAACTGATTTGAGGGGGGGGAAAAGCAAGGTTTTGGATGATCATTAATAGTTTACCAACATGGAGCCAGAAAATAGGATCTCAAAAAAACCTAAAACACACACAAATGACTCAAAGGTATCATACTTTATTTTGCACATCATCCTCAAATCAGTCTTTGTCTTTATACTAAGTGTACAAACTATTGAAGCAACACAGACAAAAAGTCATGAATGCAGTTATTTGTTCTCTATTTTTTCCCTGTTTTCAGCAATGATTAGAACAAGCAGCAATTTAAAAGTGTATAAAAATTGTATGCTCAAAAATCAACCTTTACCATGACAAAACTTTATTTAAAGACAAAAATGCTTATTGTAATGTTGAATACAAACACACTAAGGTGTTCATTCCTCCTGATTATTTATAGACTCTGAGCCCAAGATCCTCCAAATACAAGTCGTCTCTTCCCGCCATGAACGTTGTGACCTTTCTGCAGTCCAGGTGCTTAATTACTTTTCTCCTTGCATCCACTGAAATGCTGCGACTTAAAGGTTAACCTCTCTTAGTTGGTATATGTCAAATAGTTTAAAATGAACAAAGGTTGATAGCCTCAGTAGTTCAAAGTGTTTGAAACCAGGTTGCAGCCTTCACAAAAATCTCACATGAGAGGGAGCCTAAATATCACTTTCTACTGATGAGATAAATGACAGATTGTGAACAACTGAAATGTGTTGAGATAAGTTTCAGGTTGATTCATAAAAAAAAAAAAAAAGGTGTATGCAGAATAATGACAGGGCTATCCATAGCACAGCCAAAAGTGATGGCTAGCAAACTAGACTAACTAAAAATTTTATTTAGGATGCCACCTGGGATTGAAAATTAAATCCTGACAATGGTGCATCTGTTTTCAGTTGGAAATAATAGTTTAAAACATAATGCAATTCATACTGATGCTGACTGTATATTAGTTTTACACAGAAATAGTCACCATTACAGTCGCTCAGAATTTTAAATCATTTGCACTGCAAACAAATTGATCGTTTATTTTTGCTTCAGTTTGTTAAAACGCCAATAACTGGGCAAGGATTTTTAAAGTGCAGGTCACTGACCATGTCCTTTACGCTCTTGTTGTTTCTGGATTCAGAGGTTTTAAGCCAAGCTCAGCAAGGTGCAGGTGGAGGACACACTGGAGGTACGCTCATGAACCATGCTGTTGTCTAAAATTCCCGAGACGAACTGTGCTGATGACGTGTTGCTCCACCCAAAGGCGTCTGCCAGTTCAGGACAGATGGCCAGAGCCAGCCTCTGCAGAATAAGATGGAACTTCCTGCGAAAGTTTTTGTTTATCCAGAAGTAAAAGATGCAGTTGAGGAAACCATTGGAGGTTGGGAGCCACACCACAACAAACTCAATCCACTCAGGTACTGAGCTCCTAGAGAGTGCTGTGGGACAGAAAATGTTGAATCAATATGAGTCAGCCTAGTGACAGAAACAACAAGTGTGCACAGCTCTCAAATAAAAATATTATCTCACTTTTGATCGTATATAATCAATGGCGGTTTTTGGATATATGGGGAAAAAATGCCTCACTGCCCAGGACGTCATCTCTTCGTGGGCAGCGTGAAGATCATGCACTACAAAAAAATACGACTGTTCATTGCGGCCGACTAATGCTGCAGGAATCTGATATGGATATCAGATTCTGCTCCAAATTAAAATTCTCTCTCAGTTTTTTCCACTTTCTGGGCTGCACTTTGTTGCCTCTACTTAAAATAATAGATAGTTATAATAATAATAATAATAATAATAAAAAAGATCATATCGTATGCATTTTTGGCATTGATACAACCTATAACTTAAGCATAAAAAACTCAATATGTACACAGGCCAAGCGTGGAGAGAGATATTCTGCACTGATTACAAATGCTGGGGTTAGAAATATGGTAGTCAAGAGACATTGTAAATGGTGTGTCTGGACACAGTGCAAACTAACTGCTTAACTGTCAAAGAGTCCTCTTTAAAGGTCTTAAAGCAAAGCAGGAAAATTATTTTAAATGGCTGTTCTGTTTGTATGAGCTGTTTCATCAGGATGCATCATCCTTCAGCCAATCATCTACCATATGCCAAGTATCTTTTATCCATCATCTCTTTGAGAATTATTTTTAATTCCATTTTAGTGCTGTGAATTGCATGTACATTTTATACTGCACAATTTTTAACAAGCATGTTGTTGAGCTTTGCTTTTGTCTAGAAATACAGTTTTATGTAATATCTGCTTAGACCTCTTCTCTGCAATCAGTGGCAATGTTTTTATTCGCAGGAACACAAAACAACCTCATTGTTGTTAATTTGTATCTACTAAGGTGAGTTTTTTTTAAATCTCCTTTGCAGTCTTATAGCCATGACATTAACCATCCAGGTAACAAAAACAACAATGAAGTATCTGGTAGAAAACACAAGTCAATCTACAAAATTAAATACCCTTCAACATTTTGGAAAGGCCTAAATCTCAACACTTATTAAATCATCAATCAGAAACTGATGAACAAGTGACAAGGTATTTACATTTTCAGACAGATAAAAAAACAATATAATTTAAACACCTAGCCTGCCTCACCAGTTTCTAGTAATGACATTGGCTATGAATAACTTAGAGCTTTACAGTAAATTAGCTCATGATCAAGTAGCTGAGACTTAGTGGAACCAAGTAAAGTGCTTTACTGTTAGGCTTGTGATCATTTAGACGAGTGCACACTTGCAGTTTAAATTAAGACTCTCGGCTTCACTTTGCAAGGATTTTCATCTGTATCAGATAGATTAGAGGCCTGCTTGAAAAAGAGGGAAGAAAAGGTCTCCACTTCTAAAAATATTCTGCCACAACTCCACTTCCACACTGATTACTCCAAACCTGCACATGATCAGGGTAAATTAGAAAAAGTAAAAAAAAAAAAGAAAAGAAAAAGTCTGAGTCATTGCCAGCCTTAAAAAAGTACATCATGCCCATGACTACATGAATAACTCTGACAGCTATTCCTCCCACAATCTTGGCAGAAACTGACAGATTTGATGGGGGAAATGATAAGATGCTTAATTTTGAAAGACAGATGTCCGTCTTACTATGAAGCAACAAGGAATAAAATATTTTCTCATATGAAGTTGATATAATATGCAAAGAGCATACATACACATGATCAATATCCGAAATAACTGTGACAAAAGCAGAAATCTGTTCTGCATCATTCGATACATGCAGCCAAAAATCACATTAGCACATTTGATTCAACATGCTATGAATGTCTCAAGTCATCACTGTGGCACACAGCACAACAACTCTGTTAGAGGAGTTACTGATGCAAGAGCAATAAGGGACAAACGGGAGCGACTCAATTCATTAGAACATCAACAAAATGTTATTTCAGTATGCTGATTCATTTCAAACAGAGCAGTACGTTTCAGTTGTTATTTCTGTAGATTTTTAGAACCATTAATTACAGCTAATAAAAACCCAAATATAGGTTTCTTTGGAGGATAGGCTATAACAAAACAGGGATTTTCAACATTTGTTAAGGAAATGTTTTGACCCAAGAAACCCTAAAGAAAACCACTGACTAGAAAGTAGCCTAGCAGACAGTGGATGACCCCTACATGAGAAGGGCAGAAAGCCACAATCATGGAAAGTTTAGTTGAAGGTAAGTGTGGTAAAATAAAGGGCACAGGCAACAGAGATTGTCACAGCTTTGAGAGGAACATAAAGCAAGTGAGGAGAATTCTCAAGATATGAAATGTGGCTGAAGTTGGAGCTTCAAGAGCATCACACACAGATGTAGCCATTATATCAGCTGTCACAGCTGTATTTCCTGTGTTAAGCCACACCTGAAACTATGGCATTATCTGAGATATTTTGTCTGGGACAAAAGACAAAAGTGAGAGGACTGTTGCTCAGTTTGCCTAATTTTGCTTAATCTAAAAATCGAAATCCCGAAGTCTAAGGAGCAAAGAGGCAGATAAACTCTAAGCTGCTTGAGGATTTTCCATCAGTAGTGGTGGAATTTACTAAATATGTAAGACAAAGCTAAAATTGTGAAATAAAATATACAAAAGATACACTTTCCATAAATTTTAGTGAATGAGAGATGTCTAAATAAGAAGCCCCTGTGTGGGCAACAAGTTTAGAATATAAATTTGTTCATATTTCCACATTAAATGTTGTTTAGATGAGATGCTTTGCTTACCACAATAGATCATAACCGCCATGCAGGGAGTCCAGCATGTGTAGTATGCTGCCATCACAGGTACGAGCACTCTTGCGGCAACATTGTGCCTGTTACTCAGTGCACAGCCGTATTTGCGCAGTTTCAGCCTCTGTCTCTTGGCCGCGCACCACACCCTCAAGTTTGCATATGTCATGACAATGGAGCAGGGGAAAAATATTAAACAGGTCAAACTTAAGGTGTAGGCAACGTTTGAAGAGTAGGACGGGTTGCAGACCAGCGACGCGGTGGAGAAGTGGACCTCGATGATGCCATCTGGGAATGTGATCGGCGACAGATGTGATCAGGCGACATGCAAGAAGAGAGTGAAAACAACCACGTGAAGGCTGATGAGTGTCAGGGCCTGAGTCCTTCAACAGACTCACCCAGCCCGAACGCAGAGTCCGCTGCGGTGAGAGACAGCAGGAAATACCGGGAGTTTCTGGACCAGCCTGCCACGGAGGAAGTGATGACCAGGAGAACTGCTATATTTCCCAAAGTGATCATCACCCCCAGAATAATGATGATGCTTATTTTGACGGAGCGGTGGGTTAGTTCCTCCACTCTCAGAGAGTCTGCATCCGACAGGTTGGAGTAATTAGAGGTGGAGAAATTAAATGTTAGGTACATTGTTCCTTATTTAACTGTAAGTAAGTCATCCATTTAAAAAAAAGTGTTGACAGGCGAGAAAAAGGAAACAAAACTATGAGTATTGATTGAGTACCAGTGGAGAGAAAAAAAACCCCTGCAGGTTTTCTTTCAGAGGTGGGGCAAAAGATCAGCAGCACACCTGCTGCAATCAGTGACGGGAAGTGACAGCCACTGCAGCTGCGCAACCTGCAAAATGCTTCATCTGCAGCAGTTCAGACTGAGAAGCGCTGCATACAGAAGTCAGCAAGTAAAATATTTGCTGAATATTTCACTTATTCAGCAATAAGTAAAATATTAAATTTCTGTTCAGGCTGAACAGGAATTTCCCTCGTCAGTCTGAAAAATCCCTCTCCCACTGCAGTACATTTATGCAAAACCATAAATTATTATGTATGCATATAGCCTATAAGACTATCCTCCTTGGCCAGCCAGTATATAAGTATTTCACAGTATTAATTTAAGAAAGGATACAAAGAGAATAGTTTAGTTGGAACATTTATGAATATGTCGGTTTTTACTCATTTTGAATGCTGATCACTAACTGACCCATTATCTCACTTTACTAACACTGACAGTGATCTGCCACCCCATTCCATACAAAATCCAGGTAAGAGTGTGCTGAATATCTTTTAGCTGTTATCCTATGTTATGAAAGGTCTGAATGACACAAATGTGTACCATTCAACTACCTTAAATGTTAAATAAAGTTCTGACATCATTCAGTATTTTGTACAGAAATACGTAAACCTAATTCATCAATATTTTAAGCAGAATCTTGTCCAAATTTTAGAAGGAATACATATTGTAAACTTTTAACAGCCTCATAGCAAAATACAAGGAAATGGCTTGACAACAATCCTTTACTAGTGATACTGATACTGATCTTCATTAGGAGGCATGGAGAAATGGTGAGATTTTATTGGTAAAAGACTGCATTTTTGTCCACACATCATTAAAGATTTATTCTCTAATTTATTCAGGCAGCAAATATTGTGTTGGTGAGATGGGAGACAAAATTCACAGAAATTTTGTTCATAAAAATAAGTATTTATTTGGAAACTCTTAGGAAAAAGAATTTTTTTCAAAAAATAGTCAGAAAGGAAAATTCCTTCAATGAACAACTTTTGTTTCAAAAACAATGAGACATACACACAAAAAGAAAAGTCAAGCTCATTAAATGAATTAAAAGTCTAATCTTGTCCAAATTTGAAAGGAATCTAAGTAACAAAATTGTGTCAAATTTTGACATAGAATTTTGAAGAATTTTATCCACTCAGTTTTTATGTTTTCATTCTTTTGTTTTGTGAAACTGAAAGTGCAGTTGATGGCTGTCAGAGAACAGCTTTTAACATTGTCAGTTCGGCTTTAAATGGTGCAGTCTGTGGTTTGTTGATGTTTGGAATGGTCCTGTGAAAGATATTTGGCATATGTTGCACCAGATACAACATAAAAGTGTAATTCATCAATATTAACGTCTACAGAGAGGTGCAAATGTTATGTTATGCAGTGTAACAGATTTCCATCCTTCCATCATCTTCTACTCATCTATTCAAAAATAGGCTGGTGCTGATCAGAAATTCTTCAATGAAACAACGTTTCACAGACACACAGGACATAAACACCACACACATTCAGATTAGAAGATGCACTGGGAGGACATGCAAACATCATGCAGAAAGACCTCAGGTCAGAATTTTGTACAAAAATAATGTGTTTGTTTGGCAAACTGATTAGATGGTGTTTTTTCAAAAAGGTCAGAAAGAAGAGCAGTCTGATGAACAACTTTTTCATGCTTCAACCTCTGCAGTCAAACACCATCTTCTGTGTCTTCAGAGCTGAGAATAGCTGCCAGTGTGAATTTCATTTTGACATAGGCTTTAAATGGGTTGCAGCTTTTTACAGTGCATCTGCCTCTACTACATAAGTGGTAATTCAGCCTGCTAGCAAAATACAGTTGAAATGTGTGAATGAAAATGAATGACTAGTGATACTTTGGGGTCCTCGGGACTTCATAAAGCAATAAGTAAAGTCCATTTACCATAAGATAATTTCTTTCTTCCTACACACTTTGATGTTTAATTTATTTTTTTGCATATGAACAGAAAATAGAGAAAATGTATTCTTTCTCTTTTCACAGGAAAAATTGCTCATTCTGTGTCTATAAAGAATCTATAATGTAGAAAGCAAATACAAATTATAAAACGTTTTCTTATAAATCTAATGAAGACATGAAAATGGCCTTATAAAAGTTTAAAGCTATACAGAACAATTTCAATGTATGCTTATAGCATAGCTATAAAACCCACATTTCCACTGCTGTTGTTAACCTCAGACACAAGCCCTGGAGGAAAAGACTGACTCATCTTAAATCGTCTTTAATCGTTGGCAGAGATAAGATGTTACATAAAGTCAAGCTAAATATCCCAATTCCAATTATAGTCCCTCTGTTTATGGTAGACGTGCTGGTAATTTCAGTCAGTATATTGGCTTTTAGGAGAAGAAAATGCAATAATAGAGCTTAATTTTGTCTTACACAGTTGAGAGCAAATTCTTCATACCACTGTGAGATTGTTAATTTCAAGAAATTCTTTAATTTTACCAGCATGTTCTATCTTTTTGGAAGTAATTTAGCATTTTGGAGGGCAATAAAATCAATAAAGTAAAAGTAGCGACTTGGTTAACACTAAAGCAAATAGGTAAAAACAATTATTAAATAATCAAACTTTCATCTCTCTCTACTTGTGTTCCAGCAACTGAATTTCTGTTGTGTATTCAGATGAACATGTACCAAGAGACACCAAAATATATGTATCCTATACATAAAAACACTAAAAGGTCACATTTCTACATTCTCTGATTCACACTGCAGTGATATGGTAAAGAGGCTTTGCTCATTTTGCATCATCTTGTAAACAAATGTTGACAAAACTGAAATTTTTACAGCTGAAATGTAGATGAGTGGGAGTGCAAAGTCCCACATGAAAAAAATCACTTTTAGTCATTATTCCTAATCTGTACATTGTAAATTTAACAATTGAATACATGTTGTGCTTTATAACAATGCTTCTTTCTTCCCACTCACTTGACATTTAATTGATTTTCAAACTTTTAAACCCAAAAGACAAGTTGGGTTTAAACAGATTGAGAAAGTATGTTCACTTAAACCCTTCCTTCTACATAGCAGAATGTATAAATAAGTGTTACATAAAGTAAGCTAATCTATAATTCTTATAGTCTTATGGATAGGGATGGAAAAATGGATTTGCATAAACTTAACTTGGGAGCATATTTTGGAAAGTCGCTATACAAAATCCAAATTAAAAAATGCACAGGGTAGATTACAACAGATTTAATTTCTCTCTGTGCCGTTCACCACAAATCATTTTAAAATATTAAAATCTCACATCTTCTAATGGAAAGAAGTACACTGCAAATCATTTTCATAGCACGGTTCATTCATAAAACCAAAGACTTCCTGATAAATGCGAGGCAGCACTAATCCTGCAAATATAAAAACAATTATTTAATCTGTTTTTGTTTCTATGTTGGGTCTCTACTTGTGTTCCAAAGCCAACTGAAAGGTGCATGTTTAAATGTGGTTGATCCCAAGCGAACATGAGAGATGAAGAGAGAGGATGAATTCATACATGCTTGCAATTGAATATCCTGTGAGTGGGCACATTTCTACCTCTGATTCAGCACTGCAGTGATATGGTAAAGAGGATTTGATCTGTGCATGTGTGCTTGTGTGTGAGAGGGGCTGTGTGGGCAGTAATGCTATCTAATTCTACCAGCGAAAGATGATGCATGATGTTTGGTGGAGATAATGCAGCAGGGAGGGTTTGATGGGTGATTGCGTAAAAACTTGGAAGTCGATGTTGACAGTATGCCTAAAAGATAACAAGTCTGTTGGTGGAGACAAAACTCAACCTGGCAGGTTCAAAAGTTATGAATGTGATGTCTGCTTATACAATGCTTTATTTTATGAAATTAATACTGAATTCAGTTACTTCGTTATGGTCAAAAATCAACCAGAGACAAGGGGAAACAGATTGAGAAAGTATGTTCAAGTGAGAACTTTTTCATGCAGAATTGCATAGCAGAATGTAATATATATATATATGTTTATATATATATATATATATATATATATATATATATATATATATATATATATATATATAAAAAATTCTTATGGATAGGATGGTGGATTCTTCTTCCTCTTAGCTTGGGGTCCTCTACCAGAGGCCTATTCTGCAATATCTTGGCTGTGCCTAGGACTGCACATTTCTGGACTGAGATGTCTGATGTTGTTCGCCACTGTTCCAGAGGGATGGATGACCACAGGCACCACTGTGGTCTTCACCTTCCAGGCCCTCTCCAGTTCCTCCCTTAGGCCCTGGTATTTCTCTAGTTTCTCATGCTCCTTTTTCCTGATGTTGCAGTCACTTGGTATTGCCACATCCACCACAACGGCTTTCCTCTGTTGTTTATCCACCACGACTATGTCTGGTTGGTTCCTCACCATTTTGTCTGTCTGGATCTGGAAGTCCCAGGTCATTCTCCACTACCTTGGGGTGTTTCCACTTTGATCTTGGGGTTCCAGTCCATATTCTGCACAGATGTTTCTGTACACTATGCCTGCCACTATGTATTCTTTCCCTGCCAGTATCTTGCACCCTGCTGTTATGTGTTGGACTGTCTCAGGGGCCTCCTTGCACAACCTACACCTTGGGTGGGTGTGCTCAATTGCTCTGGTGTTTAGGGCCTATCCTGTGCTGTCCTTCAGTCCAGCTTTTTCCAGCCATTGGTAGGATTTTCTGATGTTCACACATGCTTGCATTGAATATTGAGACATTCACTGAGCACATTGTCTGTTGAGGCTTTGTCCCTGATGTATCTATGGATCTTGGATGATGTCTTGGATAGTGGTTCTCACACTCACTAGTCCTCTGCCGTGTAGAGTCAGGGATGATGCATGATTTGGTGGAACCCTCCATGCATTGTTAGTAGTTTCCGGTCTTAACATCTGTGGCCTGTATCTCCTCCTTTGGCCAGCTAATTAAGACAAAACTCAACCTGGCAGGTTCAAAAGTTATGAATGTGATGTCTGCTTATACAATGCTTATCTGTCCAAAGGACATTGTTCCAGGGCTTGAAATAATAAAAAGAGAAAAAAAAAACTTTAAGTAATTTACTAATATATTCTAATTATTTTTAAATTACATACATTACAAAATGTTTTATAAAGTGTCCTTTTGTGCAGTTTACTAACATTGCAATATATGTTTTTTTTTTTACCTGCAGATGCTTTAAAAGTGGAATAATTACTCTATCAGAAATATTTAGTCTGATTATGAGTCATCACTGATGGTAACATTCACTAATTATATCAAAAAGGGTACTACAAACCTTCCTTATTTCCTGTTATTTCTCACATCACACATCCTACATCTAGCTCATTTTGTTAGTATGCCAGATTTCAGTCAGTCAGAAGTTTGGGAGAGGGAGAATAAAGTCTTTCTGTCTAGTTCTACTCTTACACCAACCAGTGAGGTATCCCCTAAACAGGAAATGATGAAGAATATGAACTGAAAATGCTTCTCTTTTTCTCGGCTAGATAATCAGTTCCAGGCTGAGCTCACAGAAAACCTGATATTAGTCCACTTTAATCAAAGTGTCCTTTAAACCCTGTCTGCAGATATGGCTGTCTTTTATCAGCTTGCTCCTGATGGATGTGCGGAGAAATGTTTATTGTGTGACGTCACTCATGTGTGCGTCAAACCTTTTGATGCCGAGTGGCCTGCAGTGAATATCAATGAGCCCACTGAGTGAAAACGGTGCCTGAAAAGCCAGACTGTTGCAATTATACCAATAATTTTCTCCTCTGTCTGCCACTTTCGCTACCTCGGAAAATACACCAGTCCCTTAACATGCCTGCAGTTAACACCAATATGCAGCTAAACAGTTTTAGTCAATCAGACGGTCATCACCAAGCACTTATATTTTCAGAATTGCTCTATTGGATGCAGCGCACCACGTTTTTCTGTTTCCTTCTGAACTACAGCCTGAAGATACACAGTGAAACTGTTACTCTAGCCCAGCAATGCAATTGATATTTCTATGTAGCGACAACTAATATTACAGTTCCTACCAAAATTAAAACTTCTTGGAAGTCAGACTAACTTGTATATATTTTTTTAAATTGGTACATGGAAAAAAATAACTTCAGATACAGAAATAATTGAAAAAGTCATACTCTGTCAACAAGAAATTTGATCCTCCAGTGCTACCAACTAAATTCTCATCACAAAGTAATTGTTGACTTTGGTTAACAATCAGTGCATTGGATTTAAAAAAATGGACTTCATATGGACATTTAAAGAAATGGCAACCAAATTTAGTTCCTTTGTAAAACTTCCAGCAAAAGGCCATGATTTTTTGCTCAGCAGGAGTATTTTATTTTAAGATATGGTGTTGAAATGTCTGAAATAAACTATAGAAATATCCATCCTGAAATGGAACGTGTTGGCAACAATTGTGGTGCAGTGAAAACCAAGGAATATTGTGGGAGCAGTAAAAGAATACAGTTAAGTGATGTGCTAGAAGGTGGCAACAATGTCGTAGTCAAGAAAAAAAAGCCCTTTATATCTTCTCCTGGAGATGGTAGAAGAAGAAAGTAGAACAAAATAGAATAAGCAATACATAGTGAACATAGTATCATGTTACAATACATGGCAATCTATTTATCAGAATGACACACATGAATGTTAACAACAGTAACGTAGCAACAACAGTACGCAATCATACTTTGGTAAGATTTCCTATAATGTTTCTGAAAAGTAATTTAAGAAGATCTTAAATCATTTGGGTTCTCCATAGATAACAGCAGACAAGTTCAGGCTAAAATTGAGATGAGGAGTATGATGGAGAAAGCTGTTTATAGAAACTCAGAAAAAACAACCACTACCCCTCCTCCTCTACTCGATCTCCAGGAAGAGTTAATGTAAATACAATCAGATGACAAAAACACTGACAAAACATTAGACCCATTAATATTAAACAAAAATACTGAGAGTTTGTCGTCTTAGGTAAGTTAAACTAAATAATTTTTATAGTCTATTTTGTACCGGTTTTTCTGTGCTTTCTCTGAGACGTCGCCGGCTTGATTGTTACAGAGATTTTTAAAGTAGCCAAATCTAATATTAGGTGCCACAGATGCAATCTTACTAAAGCAAGGTTGATCACATAAACATGTTCATCTTCCAAATTTATAACAAGCAGCAGATAGAGATAAGCAATGTCTTCAACCTTCATCCATGGGCTGAGATGGACCAGCCTTATGTATCACAGGAGAATATGTTGTTTCAGGAATCCACAACATAGCCTCTCAAAGACCTTTCCTCCTGCTACCAACCTACTGACAGCTGTACTACATCATAAAGGCAGCCATATTGTTTGAGGGAGTTGCAGATATACAAGTTTTGCTTAGGACAAAAAACACAGATGAACTATACACAGATTTTCCCTGGAATGCTGGAACTAAAACATGAAGATGAAACTACAGAGTCAAACAAGCATGCGTAAAACACAGATCTTCAGTATTTAAAAATAAAAAAGTAATGATGAGTTGTCAGCAGCCGTCTTTACCAGTAACACTCATTGGTGATATTATAAAGCGCCCCCACCCCACCAGCCCGCTCCCTAAGTCCTCGCTTCCCTTCAGTCTACACAGCCTCCTGTTCTGGATTCACTGTTGTATATCTTTAAGTGAGCTGGGGGTCGTTGTTTGCATTAGGATTTTCTGGGATTTTATCCCCAGATGAAGCTTATTTACTTTCCTGATGTTAGTGTTTGGTCTATTCTCACAGTGAAAGTGAAAAATAAAAGGGCACAAGATGGATATCTTTTAATATTACAAAAAGACTGACAGAAAAAAAAACACTCTATGACAGCATAGCATTGTTGGTCCCTTGTTTGATAAAATTGTTTAGTTCATGTACTGTATTTAAAGCACAAACAGAACTGATCTCTCTGGTTGCACAAAGGCACAAGTATGAGATACGTGTGTCAGATCTGTTGAGAACAGACTGTCCTGTATTTGTTAGTTTTCTCCTGAGTCAGAGAATAGAATAGTCTTTTATTTGTGCCTTAGAGGGGAATATTCACAGTATATTAGAACCAAGTGATAGGCAAAGAGAACACATCAACACATTTTGTTGAACATCAAGAGTTATCTCTGAATAAAAGTGTGTTGCTTTTCATGCACTCCTACTGTGAAACGCTCACGTAAACAGAAATTATACTGGTGGAGTTCACAGTGTCCTGCTGCGTTATGACTGGGTATAACTTTACTATGATGTCATTGTGACTATGTTCGACTAATATTTATCTTACTATAAATAGCAAAATTGAAGAAATGTCAATGTTCTACGAGTGTTCCCCAGAGGACAAATAATTATTAACTGAACTAATCAGACAGCTGAGATGGCTTAAGGAAAGTAAAGCCTCTACATACTGTGGTGTATGAATAGATGGTGCTATTACTGGTATTAATGCTGTAACATTTGAGTCATACTGTAGTTGCACTGAGTCTGCAGCAGTGATATGATCCAGTGCAATAATGTGCGGTGTATGTGGCATGAGTGTCTTTCGACCACATTGAAATGAAAGGCTGATGCTCAATAGCGTGATGAGAGTATAAGCTTGGCATGATCAATAATTGTGTTTATTATATTTTGAATGCAGCACTCTGTATTTCAAAAAAACAAAAACAGATAGATTTTATTTCTTAAAAGATGTAGATAAGCTTAATTTAAAGAAACAATGAAGAGGAATTAGAATGTGATATGTAAAGAAAAACTGATTTAGGTCAACCGTATGTGCCTCTTTTTTCTTTCAAAAACTGGTCAGAGCGTGTATGAATGTAACACATTTTTGTGTGTTCTCTTTTTCTTTATCAGTTCCTCCTTTATGAGAAATCACAGGTTCTGGGTGAGTAGAAATGACAGTAAATGGAGCGAATAAAAGAGTGCTGTCAAGTCTGTGACACATGAGATGCCGGAACACCAGCCAGAAAACACATTTGTCTCTTTCTGCCAGCATGCCCATACCAATGCTTCCATTTGACAGAAGTGCTGCTGCCAACATCTAAACTTATCGCTGCCAAGTTAATGATTCATGGATGGACTCATTGTCACGGTATCCGCTTAATGTTACTGCAAAAAAGCAAAAATGGAAAGTAAAGAGCAGAAAGAAATTAGTTCCAGAGTGTTTATCTTTGTTAGTTAGCTTAGAACTTCGTCAAACAAAGTTTTGATAAAAACAGCAAATCCCACAAATACTTCTTAGTGTATTCTTTTGATTTAGCTTCATTTATTCTCTATACGTCATGAAGTTAAAATAACTTCTGCATGTGCAATTTGATTCTCTTGTGTAGCTATACAAAAGATGTGCTGACTCACAGGCAGGACAGCTCACCTTTCATCAAAAATGTTTCTGCTCGCATTCAGTGTTGTGTTAATCTGCTTTGTTTTTATTATGTTTTCCTGTTGGTTTTAGAAATTCAGTTTTTCCTCCTCTTTATATACAGTAATAAATAGGTCTAGATTATGCCTCTAGCAAAACATTTGCACATAAAACTGTTTTAATCAATTACTGTGTGACAACAAATAAGGGAATCATCACACAACTTGTTTTTGTGTCCTGGTGTATTAATTATTTTCCTGCGTAAAAACCCATTTGAATAAATATTAGGCTAATGCCTAAGAGAGATGGGTGTTTTCAGTGCTGTAATTTTAACATACCTGTGAAGATGAAAATAAACCGTCTCGTGAATGCTGGGAGCGCAGCTTACATTTGTTTGAAGCGCTCTTTTTGCTTGGGCTTTCATGAACATTCCAGACATTTACATGTCAAAGCAATCTGAGTAGCCATTTTCAGCTTGGTTAATAAAAACTTTATATGAAATAGTCCAAATTCTAACTGTAGGACGATAAATGACACAGATGTTCTTTAGGAAATAATGACTGACGAAACAAACAGAAGGAAGAAGGAAAACAACAGCCTAAAATGAAGATGGAAGTAGCTATGAATGGGAATGAGGCTATAATGAGAGACAGAGTTGTCTGCCACTGACCAATGGCTGCTCATCTCATTACCCTAAATATGACAGCTCATTTAGCCTGACAGAGTGATTCACAGCTGCAGAGAAAAAATATCCGCACAAAAGTCAATCTCATGCACACAAGCTTAACACGTGTCAATAATTGTAACTGTAAGTCAAAAATAGGTTCACATTTCCTTTACTTGGCTCCATTTTTGATTGCCAATGTCTGCTGAGAACATTTCTGATAAAGAATTGCAAAGATTAATCATATTTGAAACTAGAATTTTACATTCAGTTTAACAAAATTACCCAAACTTTGCAATTTGTTTTTAGACCATGTCTCAGAGGGGGATCTGACCTTTTGTGGCATTATTACTATTAAACAAGTCCCCACTGTTTGCCATCTAATGAAAGCATTCCAAACCTGTATAATGCCAAAACTACCCATTTCTGACATTTAAGCTTAAACTGACTTTGCAGTCAACAGGAGGACATTTGTGAGGTTATGCTTGCTTGAGCTCAATATTTAAAACTTTGAAAAATGAAAAGGAAAGAACTGTTTGGCACAGACTAAAAGTCTGTGAAGATAGATGATAAACACTAAATGTCTGTACCAAACAGACCTTTAGATACTTAAATCATTTCAAACAAATGTAAAGTGACTTTAGTCACTTTACTTTAACATAAATAATATAAAGCTGCCACCCCTGCGACCCGACCCCGGATAAGCGGGATGATGGATGGATGGATGGATGGATGGATGGATAAATAATATGATGTAATATGAAATCCAAAAGCACTGGGACAGGAGAGAAATCCTCGCCTCACAGTTAACTTGGGCTGAAACTAACATTAAAACTTAAGCCAAATGTTGCATTTTCAGTCATTTTCATTCAACCTCTCTATGTCCTGTGATGGAGGTTTCAAGATGCATTTAGCAGACAATAATGCCAAATAACACTGCAGAAAATAACAGTGCAATCACATTGGTGGTACTTTTCAGCTTTTATATTGTATTTTATTAAAACTATTCACATTTTGTACTCTGGATTTGATAGACTCAATTGTAAACAATGGACCATTGGTGACTAAGCTTAGCTGACATTGAAACAAGTCAGATTTGTAATAAGAATCTTAAAAGCTATTACAGCTTGCATGACATTCAGCTTATGGATGCAACAAGAATAAATATTTTAGTTCTTAATGCTGTTTTTTTCCGCAATTTAACATAATCTATTTCCTTTCATATGCTTTGTGTATCCTCCAAGTCTAAATATATTGCAGATCTTAGTGTCCTGGTTGAAGATGGGAGATTGGCATAATCTTGATGCCTTCCCTCCAGACAGAATCCGTGGCAGCGATAAAGCATCAGTCAAACCCTGCCAAAATGTCAGGCAAACTGATATGAGGGAAGGCGTAGGTGGAGCTCTGTTTGTACCACAGAGCGAATATAATAGGTGGAAGTTCAGGGATCGATTTTCCTACTGGAGACACATTAAAATGCCTCTTAACACAACGCCCTGGCAACACTGTCTGACATAGTTCAAAAACAAACAAGACCACATTGTTGATGTTTTCTTACCTTTTTCTTCTTCCTGCCTCTCAAGCTGTGATGTTACTAAAATACTTTGTTTTATTAATAAATTGATAAAACTGATTATTTTGTGCTTTTGTCCTTGCTTTGCCTCAATTCTAGATAAGATGAGGCATTTTTTTGTTGCTGAAAAAAATAGGACTTCAGTCTTCTATTTTGTCCTTTGCTTTTGTTCTCAACATCACAACATTTTAAGACTTCATATCACCCTGTCCTTTCTACAATTTCTGGGTTTTCCATCAATATTTTTAAAACTAAAGGACATATTGCTACCATTCCTGCTTATCATGTCCTCCATGTTTAGTTAAGTGACTCAGAAGAGCACTCAGAGAGCATAATACCCACCTAATCCTATGCCGTATTTCACAATTTTAAAATGGAGGAGTGAGGACCTACACCATGATAATCTCTGAGCTAAGCAGACATTCATTCATGAAAGAAAACAAAAACCCCCATTTCAGCTCTCCCTTTCATACATTACGGCTTTAGCAGCAATGCATGGGCAAAAATTGTGTCTAAATTGTGTTTTCTCCCATGTTTACATACACTTTTATCTCATCTCTCAGTATTTAATATAATCCTTTATGTCTTCTGCTTTTATTGCAGTAAATAGCGTCTGTAGAAAACATCAAATATAGCTGCCACACTAGTGTGGCCGCAAAATTGAGCAACATGAGAATTAAATGATAAAGTCGTTGCTGCAAGTTATGAAATCTGTTCAGTAAAGAAAATAATGAGCAGCTCCAGGAAGTTTTTATCACACACCGAACCAATATGATGTCATTACATTTTTGTTTTATCCTGGGTAAAATTATATTCATATTCCACTTTGTCTTGCAGTTGAGTCTGGCGAATGGTATCAAAATACAATGTAACGAGAGATCAACAGGCCTCCCTATTGGTGAATACATATATGTATTCGCCTAAAGCAGGGGTGTCAAACTTCAGACCTCAAGGGCCGCTGTCCTGCAACTTTTAGATGAGCCTCTGCTGCACAACACCTGAATAGAATCATTGGGTCATTAGCAAGGCTCTGGAGAACTGATCTACACAAGGAGGAGGTAATTAAGCCATTTCATTCCAGTGTTTTGTACCTGTGGCACATCTAAAAACTGCAGGACAGCGGCCCTCGAGGACTGGAGTTTGACACCTGTGGCCTAAAGGGAGGCCTGTTCTGAGTTCAACAACTTCCCTATGCATTTCACAACATATCAAAGTGATGCTTTGTATTTTAACAACAAAATGCTGTTTGCTCACATCGTAAAAATCTAAATTCTTAAGCAACGAAGCAATGACCTTGAGTTATACTGTCTACTATACTTCAAGTCACAAAGGGTACTTGGAATAACATAGTATCCTTTTTGTGTGTATGTAGATAAGTTCTTCTCCACAGACATTAATGGGAGTGTGACTAAATACACAACAATCCCTAAAAAATGTTGGAGGATGCAAAAGCTATGAAATCAGGTTAACAATATTCAGCCAGATCAACAATGGAATAGTTTAGATTTGGAAATATTGATGTGTTTGGATGGTCAAATAAAAGCCTAGACCTTAAACTAGTGGAGAAACCATGGCAAAGTAATAATAGAGAGCCAGAATTTCAGAAAATTATATTCTACAGTAGTATGTAAGTATGTGGAAAAATGGCCTTTAAATATCTATTTTAAAACCATGTTTACTTTTTTGTCCCTTTACAATCATGTAAACTACTTCGTGGTGTTATCACATGAGACCCCAATGAACAATCTTACATTGTACTTTTTGCTGTGATGTGACAATGTGTAAAAACGTTCAAGTGATATGAATACTTTTGCAAAGCACTGCTGTAACAAGTACATGCCTCAAAAGCCCAAACAAAGTCATTTTTCATGGACAAAATATATACGTCTGTTTTAAATTGGTAAGATATTCAAAGCCTTTCCTCACAGTTTACATCAGGAATAAAAATCCGTCTACAATCAGCAACTACTTTGGTGGGAAAAAAAAGCCCCAGAGTAAAGTGTTAGTATTCACAGCAGTTTGCTAAGTGTGTGAGCTGGTGATCTTTAAGACTGAGGGTCACCTTCTCCCAGATGGCTGCTGTTTTGTCATTGTGACTTTCTTGACCTTACAGAACCTGCCTGTCAAAATGTGAATATTAAACAGTTGCTAACCCAAATGGTTATATAAGCTTTCTTATACTAGCTAATATAAGTCCCAGTCCCAGCTGCAAAAAAAAAAAAAAAAAAAGTTGTCCAAAAGTTTGTAATTATTGAAGTGAAAGAAATAGTATCTGGCACAATCCTTATTCCTGGGGAAAGACATTATTGACTGCACAAATCCCTGAAGATGGTTTCTCTGCATGAGCCTTGATTTGATGAAGATGTTTGAACAGCCCACTGATATTCTCTAAAGAGCCTTTACTTTGCTAAAAATGTCTATTAAATTGATGGACTTTGTTCAGATACAGTGCTGACATTTTTGCACTAGATTTTGCTGTTTATTCAGAATAAGTTTGCTTGCTCACTGGTAACACCTCAAAGCAAACAACAGAAATCAGACAGTCTGTACAACAGATCGTAAAGATATTTCTGCACACTAATTATTAACATTCTATCTTCCATGTTTTCTATTGAATATTTATGTATCAATGATTGGTCTCAGATAAATGTTTACTAACCACAGAAACAAATGCTAAGATCTTGTATGGCTGATGAAGGACGGCTACATTCAGATGATAAGGTTAGAATGTAAAACACACAAGGTTGTCTAACAACAATGGTCAGTAATGAAGTTTATGCTTTAAAGAGATTTTCAGCTGGAAGAAAAGTCCCGGTTTAATAAAAGCAGTACAGTATAAAAACAAATGTTTCCCTTGTGTTTCTAAAACATTTAGTTTTATGAACAAATCTAGTTTAATAAAAACTGAAAGCCCGAAGATCCATGTGTTAATCTGGATTTATTTTTACTACCACTTCTAGATAGATTGATTGAGGTTACAGCTGGTTTGCTTTCAGAGTTTGAAATCACAGCATATTTTTGTATTATTTTTTTTCCTGTGCTTTGGTGCTAAGGTTATTACAGAAAGGATAAAAAAAAAATCTATATTTTATGCACCCAGCTGGTCTCCTTCAAAAACAATCGAAAGGGCACAACACACACTATGCATGTGCAGAAGCTGGAAGACATTGCCTCTAAAGTTTCAGTCGATAATATCACCTCTTATGATCTGCCACTGACGTCTCAGGTCTCCCTACAACTGAAACACAACTCAGTTCACACATACTCACGTTATGTCTTTATGCATCAGAACCTTTTAGCCATTTTTTACTATTTATCAATTCTGTAAAGTTTTTACATTGGCATTTATTGATGATAACACCATTAAAAGCTTGATATTAAAACCGACATTTATGCTATCAGTGCTATTTTATTTACTGTTGCACTTGCTGTATGTGTGGGAAAAGTAAGGTAAAAATAAATATTGATGTTCACTTCTCTTTTTGGTCTTTTTCTTTAAATTATTCAATTGTGTTGTATGTGTATAGCTTAAATCTAAATATCCACGCAATAAAACATTATCGAGGTTTCTTAATTGCACCTAAAACTTCAAACAATTAGGAAGCTTGAAATATTGCCAGTGAGAGGAGCAGACTGTTTTAATATGTTCAAATAAAGACATAAAAGAACAAAAAATGTATATATTTTTTTGATTTAACTAAGTTAAGCTTGAGACAACATATGCAACTTTTTTTGAGTTTGTTGAGCTAAATGGTACGGATGAACAGAACATTTTTGTTTGCAGATTGCAAGGCCAGATCCAAGGCTACAAATTGCATTGCCAATTTTTTATTAGGTTAAATTTGATATATGCAGCATTTTTGCAATAACTGAAGCTAACATTGTTGCTTGGCTTTGCAATAAAATGTCTCTAGGTGCCTGGAGAGTACATAATGCCCTTTAACATCTGACTTGAACCAGTGATTTCTGACACACGACTATATGGCAAGTGACGTTAAAAAGAAATTTAGAAAGGCACTATAACTCATTTTAATTACTCACTGATATCATGGGCAGTGGCTGCCAGTAATTGATGCTGTTTATTCTGGGATAAATACACTCATTAACTGACTACTTTATTAAGTACACCTTGCCTTTTGCTTTCAGAACTGCATTAATTCATTATGTTCATTGAAACATTCCTCAGTTTGATCCATTTTGCCATGAAAGCGTCACACAGTTCCTACAGATTTGTCAGCTGCATGTCAAATATGTGTATCTCTCCTTATATCACGTCACAAAGGTGCTCTGTTCGATTAAAGTCTAGCTGTCGTGGAGACCACTGCACAAAAGCCATTATTTGTTGTTTGTTACCTGGGGACTGTTCTGCTGGAAGCAGCTAACAAACTATGTGATAAGAAAGGAATGCACATGGTCAGCCGGTGCTTTGTGTACCAAGAAAATATTTCCCACAACATCCTCTGGTGGATATTATTTTCTGACGTTTTTAGTTGCACCTCATTTCCAAAAATTTTGGTTTTCATCCTGATTTGGGTTAGCTGACTCTTTTCTGAGTTTCTGTACCCCTGACAAAATCCAAATAAGTGTAAATGACAGATATTTACACAAGTTTTATGAGTTATTTGAAGACTTCTAGCTAAATTAAATCACCAGTCCTCAAAGTGAGTACAAACATAAGATCAGGCATGGTATGGACTTGAATGTCCTGTGGTAAATATCTCATTTATCTTACAAAAAAAGCCCAAAAAAACTTGATTCAAAAGTGCAAATTGGCAGAAAGGCAAGATAAACAGCTCTAATCAACTTCCATACACATTTTAGTTTGAATTAATAATAAGTCCACAACAAGTAGGACTGCATATAGACTACTAGTGTAATAGTGTACTGTAGAAAATTTTTTCTTGATCTGTTTTTAAACTCTAATAAAAAAGAAATTAAAAGCAAAATTAGTATTTGATCAATATGTAATTCTATATATGCATGTTCCTTATAATTACTTTAATTACAGAGAACCCCCCGGTATTCACACATGCACACTCAAACAGCTGAAATTAGCTATAAATGCTGCCAGCCAAGCATGTCAAGTAGCATTGTGCTTTGGTATTTCAGCTTCCCTAACTGTGTGTTCTTTCAGAGATTTCAGATATGCTGTACAGAATATCCATGAGTAGATAAATCCACAGATACTGGACTACGAATATGCAGTGTACTATTGTTTCCTCATTTGACTAATAAAGCAATATCAAAATGTGAACCACAAAGCCACATAACAGGTTCATTTTAAAATGATTTGTAAATAAAAAAAAGAGAAGATAACAGATACACAGAGACACATAAAAGATTTTTTTCCCAGATGTGCTGCCAGTTCCCGTGACGCTCCTTTATTGCAAACTTATTGTTACCATTAGCAGTCATTCAGACATAAAACATCTTACTTTGAATTTCCTCTCACACATTGATCAAGGACATTGGCTGAAAAGTGTTAAATGCATTACTCCCACAATGAATGTGCTCGGGGTTTGCAGACCACTCCGTCTTACAGACAGCACCGAATAAATCTACCAGACTTCCGTTCTGGATCATTTGTCTCCCAAATGTTTTGCTTGTGTCCTTTTGATAGCTGGATCTCAAACAAATGCAGCACAGACAAAAAACTGTCAACTGTCTCAACAGATAAACAAAATGTATTTAATCATGTCTGTGCACCTGGCTATGTTTTCTAGAGAACCACTCCCTTCCTCCTCTCAATAATGAGTAGTAAGGTTAAATGTTTTGCTGGCACTTCAATGCACTGAGCAAACCCGCTGCTTTACAGCAAATAGGTAAACAATTAGCTGAGAGCGCAAGGTTTCAAAAAGGCGACTTGGATGCACAGTAGTCTTTAAATTCACAAATTTATGTTGACAGGCATTTTGGGAAAAGCAAAGGAAAGTAGCAATAACAGCCTTTACATTATTATTTAATCCTGAATAATTAATAATTATGTGATGTAAGGTTTGTTTGTTTGTATAAAAAAAACCATTAATGTGTGAATTTACTTTGTTAGATGCAGTGGTGCCTGGGTGTCGAAATGTAGAATTTGCTTTCTTTTAATTGTTGTTTTTAACTTTTGAAACTACAGTAATGTTCATTACGTAAGTTACAAAGTTGGATTTATAATATTAAAAGCATCGGCATAAATGTGTTGGATGCATAAAAGGCTTCTCATTTTATTAAAAATCTGTCATGTTTTAATTGTTAGTATTTAATATTTCAATGAAGAAGTTCTTACGTCAGGTCTTCTAGTGGTCTGTGGAGCATTTTCCCCGTCTCTAATTTAATTCCACATGCTTGACTTCTTTTTGCAAGTGACATTTCTCTTTTTTTTACTACTCATAATCCTGGACATCTGACACCAAGACAAGCGCTTTAGTAAAAGAGAACTAGAGGGTAATTTATTTTTTTACAAAAGAAAGGGTCAGAGGAACAATATGAAACCTTTACCTGAGTTCTCATAATAAAGTTTAATTACTTTTCATACACTTCTGTGGAAACCCTAGTGAAATCTCTTTTTTTTTCTTCCATGTAATTATCAGAGCTTGTTCCTCGGTCATTTTAGCATCAAACTGCCTCAGTTTTATGTTTGATTAAATCAGAGGTGCAATTAGGAAATATCAATTAGTTTTATAGTATTTTGGTCTAATCTAATCTAATCAACATCAATATATTTCTCTATTTTCCATCTTGTTGGCAAGATTGAAATGCATCTCCAACAAAAGGAGAACTTCTGTTGGAGATCCATCTTCATGTGAAGATGGATTATTTATCAATCATCATTTTCTCACAAGTTGAAACCCTAACAAACCGTCTCAAACATTTTCTTTCACTTCAAACCTGGGGGCACTTAGGGCTGACGGAGAAAAATAAATTTCCTGTTTCATATGATTTTATCATCTGTTCTTGATATATGACACAGCAGTGGATAGTAATATGGGAAATAAATCCATTTATAGCTTTGCATTATTCATGATGCTTTTCGATCGCGCCTGCGAGAGGATAGAGAAATTCTGTTACCAACAGAACTGCTCAGGCATTCTTATAAATGCAGTTATTAGTGTTTGTTTGTACGTTTGCTCCGGTTCTCTGTTGGTTGGGAGTTAGAGCCACGCAGGCTTTGCACTGTGCAAAATGAAGCCCATTTATCCCCCACAGAGACAGAGATCCAAGCAGAGTTTCATAATTTTCTCCTTAAAGTACACATAGGACTAGTTACATAGTTATATAGTTTTTTGTGCATAACGTTAGTTCAGTGGCTGTGTTACATTGCTACATTCATATGTCATCTCATACCTTTACAATAAATTAAGTGCCGGGAAATGTTTTGCATCACCCATTTTTTCCTCGTCAGAAAGAGCTCCTGACGAGGAAGGAGCTGTAATTGATCACAATCAGATTTTTACTTACTGCTTTTTAGTTGGTCCCTAATTAGATGCTCAATGGTGAAAAAAAATCCACACAGAGATGAGCAATTTTTATCAGGTACTACACATTGATAGAAAAGGTGGGATTATTACAGATAACATCATTTTCTTTTTTTATTTGCAGACAAATACTTTCATAAATGAGATTCTTATAATGTAGCTTAAAGAAAAAAAAAATCGAACACTGAGAGACACAGGAGGCGGTTGCCAATAAATGGGTTGAACAGAAATCAGTGAAGTGGATTGTGATTTTAGACCATGAAAACTACTTATCGGTTCAGAGAACCACTACAAGCCACCAACTTTAAATTACAACCAATCATAATTAAGGTTGCAAAAAGAAACCCCTGGATAAAGACAGAAGAGGAGAAGGGATGGAAGATTTTTAAGACATCACAAATCAAATATAGAAAGTCACATTTAATGACTTGCGCCCAAATGTGCCATTGTTAAACAATAATAAAGAGCTTCATTAATGTCATTACAAATCAGTAATAAGTTCTATTAAGGTTTGATGGCCAATTTTTCGGAGCAGGTGGCAGTTTTTTTTTTTCTTGACTAGCTAAATGAAGTCACCAATCACCACAGAGTCCTCATCAAGACAATTACACACACCATGGTATTTTTTCATTCTTTTTTAAGACTACGGTAATTTTAACTCCTGAAAATTTTTTCTTACATCAATAAAAGTGGAAGATCTTAATTGGAATTGCTGGCTTAGGGTCATTACAGACCTTCAAGAGGAGAAAGGACAGAAATCACTGAGGAAGCAGTGGGGGTTTCAGTTTATTTTTACTTTTAATTTCACAGAGGTGGCATATATACTCAGCCTCCTGCTTTTGGCAGGGGGCTACAAAAAAGCAGCCTTTTGATTGCATTGCCAGTGTTCAAAGAAATCGTGTACATTTCACGTGCAAATAATGTTCTTGTGTCAGTTCACTGTGATTACAAAACAAAACAGGTGAACAGAAAGTTAGAGCTGCTTCTCTAAACTGAGCTGAACGTACTGGATTAATGCTGTTAACCAGCCTCTCAAAGTCAGAAAAAGCTCAATTTTAGTAGTAAAATGTGTGAAAAGAGAAACATCACTATAATATTTAATATTTAATTGCTAATTTGTGCAGTGATATATGTTTAAAAAAAACATACAACATACTATTTGAGTCCCCAACTGGTTTTCCGTTGATAAGTCACACTATTATGACCTACAGCATTGTTTTCATTGCAAGGAGACCAGTTACATTTTCAGTCAAAATCCATACATCATCACTTGCCTACAAAAACACACAACTGGCTGGACTTAAATGAAAGCACTATAGCACTAAAGATATTTTACATTGTTTACCCTGGCCTTTACGTTTTTAGCGACAGATTGCATCATTTAATGATGTTTATGCCTTTGCAAAGACATTTCTTTGAGTTTGAAGTCATCGTTATTTAATATCACTTGGTATTATCTGTTTCATTAGCCTGCAGAGATTAGCTGTGTTATCACAAGTATTTTCCCTTCTGCAAGATTTGTCCCTGAATGAACGTTAAATGCCACACAGCAAAATAGTGAGCTTGGGACAAAACAGTTCATGTTTATTCAAATAAAACTCACAGTGGTAATAAAAAGATAACTAATCTCCAGAGTGGCAGAAAATGGTAGACATTTTGGAAATATCTGTAGTAAAAGCCAGAAGATTACATTCATTTCCTGTATCAGAATATTCAGACCTTCAACATTAGAATATGAGGTGATAGTAAAATGGAGCACTGAGCAAATGCTGCACAGACACTTTAACCATAAAAAGATAAATACTAAACTGCACTGCAATTAATGTAAAACATTTACAAATGTGCACACTCCCATAACTGATTAGCACGAGAGTGTTGAGACAAGCCAATTCAACCTGGCTATCTCATAACTGACAATTATTATCATGCAGCAGAAAATCAGCCATGACTCCAAAGGCTCATTGTTGCCCCTGTTTTGTATTAGCTCAATTTTTCAGTGTTCCCAAAACAGTTGTGCAATATTATTGCTTGATATCATTGCAGTACGTATTTCTTTTCTTTTTGTTTTTTGTTCTTCAATAAATCAATTTTGTTAGAAAGAAATTCATGACTAGTTGAGAACCTGCAAAGCAGAATGGACATTTGGCTACAGAATATTTGTCTTCATATTATTCATTTATAATAACTTCTCAGAAATATGTTGGTATCAGTCATGTAATAATATCTACAATGGAAAGCAGCAAGCTGTACAAATATATATTGTACCATGTGATGGAAATCACAGAGACCTGGTGATACTGTAAAAGGAAATACTTCTGTAGATTCTTCTTCTAGAATTAGTGAAAATCTTTGTGGAATCAAAGTGTCTCATAAACAATTTATAAATGTTCACTATTTTCACTGATGCAGGTTTGTTTTTTTTGTTTTTTTTTTTGTTTTTTTTGTGTGGGATCAACCAAAATGACAAATTGTTGAGTTGAGCAGTCACTCAACAGCCTGAAACAAACTATGAATTACTTCAGAATTTCAAAGAAAAAAAAAATATAATGTATAGACTTTTGAATGATAGGAAGATGCTGATTAGTTTTATTAGATTTTATTGAGACCACACCAAACCACTTATGATGGAATATTGTGACCAAGAATTAGAAAAATATTTACATTACATAGTTTTTCTTTTCCAGCCTTTTCCAATCTTCTCCTAAATATTAAAATAGTTGTTGAAAAAAAAAGAACTTCAAAGAATTTTGCAGCACCACTCAGTAAAGCGCATAATAAAAAGTTACAGTTTTCCCTCAAACGTTTTGCCACCTTGTTATGTTGCGTCTTGATTGTTGTTGTTGCTTTGTTCCGCTGGATGCAATCTCATCTCAATCTCTGCACCGATTACTCCAAGGCTCCAGCCAAATCTAGTCCAGCTGGTTCAGCAGGCCCTCTGGAGTTTAATCAAATTATAGTTTGCCTGTGGGTGTCAGAGGCATAAACAGGAGAGAATTAGGGTGGGAGGGATGCAGAGTCTGTGATGACTGAGCCATCTAAATGTAGACAGACGTAGGAAAACATTTTCCAGTGGTCTGGGGCTGATTGTAACTTTACTAGTTCATACCTTTTTTTTATCTGGTGCCTTCATTTGATCAACAGTTCAACATTGTCTGACATTGTTAAAATCAAGGTTCAAAGTTTCACAAAAACATAAGGTTTGGTATTATGCATTATAACTTGTTTTTTCATCTTATTTGAATAATGAATTCCAAATACTTCATTAGGCGAAGTGACCAGAGAAAAATACACTGCAATGAGGATATACTTGCAGTAATTGACAGTGTTAGGTTTTTAGATAAATACAAATATAAATATTAAAGATTAGGAGACTTTAAGGACTGTGAGAATCTGTGCATGCTCTCGGAATGTGTGTGTTTTGTGTAAGATGTTTGGAGCAGCAGGAAGCAAACCGACAGATGGCCTGAAGCCAGAGTGACACGTAGAGAACATCAAAGACTAAGGGTCAAAGTTTCATTACCTAGAGGGACATGGGAACTGAAGTTTAGGACCCAGAGGGGGACGGGAGCTGACCCAGGGAATCTCGGGAACTGGAAATGCAGGATGGCATCATTGTTTAAGAAGAGACTCTGTGTTGCCAGCTGTGTTTTGTGTTTGCCGCTCCTTCTATGCAAATGATTTGTAACTTAAACCACGCTTCAATGTAATAAATATGCAATTGCAAAGGAGCACGTTAGAGACAGAGACAGAGATAAGGAGATGTCCCTGGGCAGAGTTCTCCGTTCGATTGTAACAATGTCAGGTTATAGATCTGATAGACTTCTAGATTATATATATATATATATATATATAAATATATATATATATATATATATATATATATATATATATATATATATATATATATATATATATATATATATTTGAGAGCCCTTACAAAAAAATCACATGAAAATCACATGTGACTTCACACAAATTTTTACATGTGATTGATGTGAATCACATGTGAAAGCACATGAATATGTGTGATTTTGGAACGTTTCGTGGTAAAATCACATGTGAATCACACATTTCCACATGTGATCACATGTGATTTTCATGGGATTTTTTTGTAAGGGAGACTCAAGAAGAACTTCATAAGGATACAATATTATTTTTAAAATAGTTTTAAAAATAACAGTTTTTGTTATGTTATGGTCAGATTGATGTTTGGGTTTATTTGGGTTTATCGGAAACACACAGGTCCACACAGTAATGAGGGAGTTTGCTTACAAGAATTTATCTTGAAGGCTTCATTCTTGTTTTCTATTCTGCACCTACAACAATAGTGGATGAGTCACTTTATAAGTACTTAAAGTTTAATGAAAAGAAAAGACGTAGCAGGGATTTATATGAGGGAACAGGAAATCAATGAATCACAGCTCAAGTTATTCACTATGCATCATTTTTATTAGGGTTAAACCAACTAAAAATCACCAATGTGCCAAACGTGCCCCTCTGACTTCTTTTTGCTCTTACCAAGTGAATCTTTCTTCTAGATGACTCATTTATTTACACCCAGTTCAATGAAGCCGCCTGCATGCATGACAGGCCAGGGGCGCACAGAAAGGATCTGCTGACAAGAAACACATTTTCTGACAACAACACAATGTACTGGTTGATACAAGACTGTGGTTCTTTTTTTAGCAGCAAAAAAGAACCATTGATGAAAGCAGCATCTATTCCAAATCTGCAGATACAGACAAAATCTCATACATTAAGTACATTAATATTATCAAGAAGTTTTTTGTTTTTTTTGTTAATTCTGTTCAAAAAGAGAAACTTATATAGCATAAATATTAATTACACAGATTAATGTAGATTCCAGATCAAAAATTTAAGATTGGGGAAGAAATTATAATAATTTGCATTTTGTGCTTACAGATGCTTACAGATACGGACTGCAGCCCAATAACCATAACATGGAAACATAATCTAAGGCCACATCTGCCCCTATAGCAAAACCTTCATGAAAAAGCAAAAGATTGGAGAGAAGAGGATCAAAAGAAAGCTATTATTTTCTCACAAAAATTAATCTGGACCATCCTGATGACTTCACATTATGTTGTAGTCAAGACTCCCTGAATTAAGACCAAACTCAGACAATGTGAATACCAAACTAATGAGAGGCCATTGTCAAGAGCATTGTTGGAATTGAACTATAATGTTCCTGCAGGAGCTTATTTGGAGGCTAAGTAGTTTCAGTGGTGAATCTTGTTTTTTGGGGGCATGTGGGGGCGTATACATATCTTCAGCTAGACTTATTCGATAAATTTGATGAGTTGGTAACAAGCCAAATAGACAAACCAACCCACATGTCCAACTAAACTAGTCAATGTTTCTCTCTTTTATTTTCTCATCCCTCTCGTCTTCTTATCCTCTACGTGCTGGAGCACCAGTGAAAAAAACAAACAAAAAAAAACAGGTGAGAGACTGAGACAATTAAGGCCAAAACTTTAAAATGATGAAAGTTCAGGCATATGTAGGTTACACTTTTAATATTTATCTTTCCAACATCCTCCTTTTTTATTTGTTCTTATGCAATATATCAGTGTTCAGAGAAAAATAATTGAAATATGTCACTCACGGTGTAATGAATTTATCCGATACATAAATTTCACTTTTTTATTTAATTACTGAAGTAAATGACTGTTTTATTGATATTCTGGTTTACACACATAAATTTGAATATAGCAGCTTGTGCACACTCTAGCAAATGAGGTAGCTGGAATCATTTCAAATATGTGAGCTCATTTCACTGAGGCACTGGAGTGGAGATGGCTAATTACAACTGAGATATGCTGTGCTTCATCTCTCACAAGGAATTTTCTTATTAGAGTCAGTCATGGAGAATAAACTCAACAAGTCTTTCTTCTGGTTTTACATGACCCCAACCATACTAGTACCAGGAAAGCAAAGCTGAGCTTAAACACTTTTAAATTGATTTGGTAATATAAAGGCAATTATGTGATTTTGCTAACCCACAGGCTCTTGTCTCAGGGTAAACCTCAGCTCTGGACATTATTGCTTGTGAGTTTTAAGTGGTGGTGAATGCTCTTTAATTGCGTCTTTAAATCTGAAAGCTAGGCATGAAACATTTTTTACAGAAAGAGAGCTAAACGGTGTATTTAACACAGAGCTCCGCTGAAACTCTTAGCCCCTGTGGACATTCAGTAGCCCTGCTAAAGGCAACAGTCAACAGCATCAAAACCTCCTCTCTTCGTAATCTTGTGTCTATGACCTCTTCTCTCAGCTCCCAGTGCATCCTGCAGCTTCGTCCCTGAATCAAACAAAAACGAAGGTCTCTGTCTTCCCGCAAGTAGGTGTCACCATGGAAACAACCATTTTTCGGCACGCTCAACAATAGCCGTTAAATGAAAGGAACTGTCTGATGGAATTAGTGTGTTTCGTCTCTCTTTTGCATGCAACGTATGCACAATGCAAACTGCACAACGCAAATGTGAATATGATAACATAACCTACATTTTAAGATGCTTCGTTTCTGCTGTCTTATCCTGTAAAGTGTGAGTAACGAGAAGTTGGTGAGAGCTTAATATTAAAAAAACAAACTTAAAAACAGATGGATTTGTTCATCCAGATCCATCTGTTTCAAAGTAAACATTTGAAATTGTAAATCATGTAACAAATGACACAAATGAGCAGACTTAGAATAAAATATGAATTTCAACAGGAATGACTGTACAGTATGTCTTTAGAATAATAGAAAGTATGCAATTAAATCAGTTTTTTTTTTCTTTCTTTTTTCGGCTTGAAAAAATGCATGGACTTCTTCCTGACTACACAGCCTGCAGTTCTGCCAGCTGTATAAAGTGGTTATGGACAGAAAACGTTGTGGTTACCAATGAAGAGGTGAAAGTCAGAATGAAAGAGACGGAGAAACGTTATCTGAATGGAAAACCTCAAATAAACTCATGTGGTATAAACCTCTCAGATTCCAAATTTTGCCTGACATCAATGCACAAGGAGACAGTATCCATCACAGTCTACATTTATTTGTTTTTAACTGTGGTGCAAGATGATTTAACAAACTGTGATCGTATTGCACTGTATTTATTCTTTTAGCAAAAATAGCCTTTTGCGAGACTCAGAAATCTAGATATTTCTATATAAATTGCCTAGACTAGATGTTTTTCCACTGAGCTGTTTTTTAAAACATGAGTGCACCATCTTGCACCCTAAACAGCGTCACTCGGTGGTGATCCCCCATCGCCACCAGGGTCCATCGTCTCATACCTCAGGACTCTGATGTGTGTTGTTTCATTCAAATTCTAATTTAATTAAAAAAACACTTTATTAGATCTCTAAGGGGAATTAAATGTTCTCATAACACATTTAATTAAAGATATGTTAGGGACTAAGAATTTTGTGTTTTTCATCTACACTTTAGACATTTGTTCTCTCGGCTGTTTTTAAAGCAAATCCTTATATCCAATATAGTTCGTAATTCAAGGTTGGTAGCACCAAAACATCTGACAACATAAATAAATCTTAATCCAGAGAATATAAAGAAAACTCATTGCTTCTTCTATAGTAATACTGTATAAATGCAAAGGTCAAGAATTCATCCTTCAGACTAATTGCTGATCAATTGTGAGATTAATTGGCTTGTAATCTTAAAATGATTTAACATGACATGCTCTTGCTATGTCATGCACTTTTCTTTTCTTTTCTTTTCTTTTTTTTTCCAAAAACAAGCCTGAAATTCGCTGCGTACTCCTGCAGAGTATCATCTAATTTTGGCATCATTCCTACACTGCATTAAGCTAACCACATGGGGCTCAGCTTCAGTTGTAAGTCCAACCTCCCTCCAGGGATTTTCACATGCGAGTAACTGGAGATGGCTCCAACACCGGGTCTGCCGAATCAATGGCCCTCCTGCTGTGCTCCACAGTGACAGAGAGATCCTCATTATTTTATCTTTTTTAAATAAGTTCAGACAGGAGAAGCAGCTGTGTTTCAGTGAATTCAGAAAGAGTCAATAACACATGTGTGTCTGGGAAGTGCTGGCATGACCTTAGAGGACAAAACAAAGACAGATACATGGTTTGTTCTTGGGAAGGATATTTGTAGGATAGCACAGCTGAAAACATGTTTTGCAAGATCTTCTGTGCAGCTATTGGCAGTGACAGCTTAATTGTTAACTTTTACCTATTTCTGGATACAATCTAAATAATGTAACACTTTATTCAAACTTTAACACTGTGTAGTATTGTAAGTTTTTTACATCACTGTTTTTTTGAAGAACTTAAAAAAAAAAAAAAAAAAAAAAAAAAAAGAAGCCAATTTAAATCTGTGCTTTGGCTAGACCAGTTCAAACTTTGAATTACATTTTTATTTACTGAGGTGAAACTTGTATGATACTAAGACTCTGAAACATGAAACAATAGTCTTGAAAAAATAACCTCATAAAAAAGGTGGGGCAAAAACTTCTTCATAGCAATGTACACACGCGACAAAACCCCCCCAACAAAATAAAGCAAATAAAACCCAGCCTCTATCTCTTTGATAGTTTACTGCACTTCAATAACAAAGGTAGCTTCAGTTTTCGGAGGCCGCCATCCTGTCTGTTTCTGGTGAGTCCCTGCTCAAACACACCTGAATAAAAAGGGTGAAATCAGGACTGAGATTTTGACACCTTTTCAGTTGCCTCTTTCCTGGCCAACTGGTGACACTGACGGATACACTTTGGTCTGGTTGGTGTCACTAATGCACCTAAAGTTCATTTACCAGAACATGGATAGGATGTATTGAATACCATAAGTTGCTTCTGCACTAAGAGGTTTTTTTTTTTCATAGACTTTGTGTATTAGCTATGGATTTAATGTCTTTTGAAAGTCACAATTTCTCGTGTGAGACCCTGAACATTACATTAGGTCACTCAGTCCTTACTGGATAAGTACAGCTGAAGGTTAAATCTTTTCTCAAATGATGATCTCAACAGAATAACACAATCAAGGTTGTCTATTTCTCGCTTCGGGTCAGAGTTAATTGGAAATTGAATTAATGGATTAAGAGAGCAAATTGCTCTTGGGAACCACTCATTTTATGGCAAGAAACACTAAAAGGAAATTGGTAACATTAATTTTCAGGAATTTATTATTCTGATGTAAATGAACTCAATATTAACATGGTACAGCATTAGCTGAGAATTGGCTTTTGTGCTTTGCTTTGATTCAAACTTCTCACAACTTGAATGTTTTACTAAACATCTTGTAGAATTACGTTGCATATAAAAGCAGCAAAAAAGGTCAATCGAGTATCTCTGCAAAACAAAACATACAGCAGATACATAAAGGGTTACTACCTGTACGGTGGCTCGCTAAGGGATGACGACAATACAATGATTCAGAGCTAACCTGCCATGGCGCGTGATTTTAACTGCTTACTGTAGCCACTTCACAACAAACCAAAAACCGATTCACTATTGCAAAAAAAAAAGAAGAAAAAAAATTAATCTCGGTTGTATTTTTTTATGTAAGCTTTCAACTCACAATCCTAAAGGGAAAAACGCACATAAAGAGCCAAAGCTATAGTACATGCTGTAGATTTGTAAAGTTATATAGTTTCATAAGATGACACTTATAATCTACAAACATAAAAAGTAGCTGGTTGTTGGTTCCATATTATTTACAAAATAGCCTGATTCAAAACATTCTATGAACTTTATGCAACTAAATAGGAATTTATCTTGTTTGCTTTTCCGTCTAGTGTTCAGAGATGACCTCTGTTAGGATTTGGTGCAATATAAACAGACACTAAACTCATCAGCAATGTTCGTCGTTTCATTTGTGTCAGTCACATGTTGTAAAGCAGGTTCTGATTTGTTGTCAGTGGCTGGTGCACATTCAAACAAAGCTTTTTTCAATATATTACATCAAGAAGTACACTTAAATAGAAAAATGAGACATTTACAGTGCATATCGATGTTTGTTCCTGTGGTGGAAATTGAAATTATGATCTATGAGTAGTTAGAAATGTTGGAATTAAAAAATAAGGCCAATTTTGATGCCAGACCCACTCTTAAACATACAGACACCTTATGAGTCCAACAGTAAACTGGGGCACTTCTTACAATTCTTTTATCGTGATTAAATATTGTCTGATTGCATTAAAACTAATCCAAGCAAGTGTGGAAAGGGAGAAACCTGGTGTGAAATTGATGTGAGGGCAAAAAGGGAAAAACAAGTCTGTCTGACCACTAATCATCGTTACGGTCTTGGCCTGCATGCATAAACTATACTCCTCAGGTTTTGGGTTGCTAAAAAAAGCTGGATGGTCGGTTTGTACAGCCAGGGAGACCGTCCAACCCACACAGAGCACAGAAATATAACCCACAATCTCTTGTATTTCAGTCTTTGTGTAAACATTTTGTTCAAAATAAATAAGTAACAACACATTAAGAAGGATTTCCTCTTCAAATTCTCAACTAGAGACATGCATCTTCTTCCCCTCTTTGTGTGCCAGACTGGTGCTGCTCTCCAAGTTGGGCTGCAGGTTCGGAGCAGCCAGTTATTCTGTTGGGGTGGTGGCCACTGGGCTGAGGATAGGAGTCAGTAACTCCCTCATTGGGCTCATGGGGGAAATGGCCTTATGGCTGAAATACTCAACCACTTGACCAGGTACTTCTGCAAGAACGCACTTGGCCAAAGCTGCAGGAGAAGCCTGTAACAGAGAGTAGAGAACAGGTGAAGTTGTCAAAAGCTGTGAAAAATTGTTTAATCTATTTTCAAAGTATTTCAAGTAAAGCTCTGGGGTACGGTGGCAGTGTCTGGAAGCAGAGCTATTTCTCTGCTTCAAGCTAATTGCAAAAGATAAGTCAGGGTTTGACATCATTGAAACTGCTGTGGGCAGTACTGCAGAATAAGCTTCTCATGCGTTGATCCCAAAAGCTAAAATCACATTAAGTGTTTGCAGTCCAATGTTTTCTTGGAGTTAAATATTTATATATCCTTTATTACACCAACGTCATTCTGTAATAATTGCCTTAGAGTCTCTTGATTTTGTGTACCAAGTAGGTTTCATTTTGCATGCATTTTTCAACATTGTGGAAGATTGTTCATGTAAACAGCAAACTTAACCGTGAAAGAAAAATTACACGTTTAGCTCATAAACACAACACCATTTGTCTTGAAATGCCCAAAAAGGTTTGTGGCAAGTATAAACTTAATTGTGTAAGTATGAAGATAATGCTTCTAGGATATGACACTATCCATATCCACATCCATAGCTTGTACAATTTTTTGTAATTACAATTGTAATAGAAAACTTGTATTCAATTTGGCAGACAGCTTCGTTGTATTTTGTGGTAATGGTTTTGTGGAATTAAGGCTTAAAAATACCTTTAGTTAAAAATAATGTATTTCTAAGTAGGAGAGTGCTATAAAGTTACTGGTAGAGTATATAACAGGAACTGTTTCAACAGCAGGACAGAAGATGTTACAATGGAGGTGGAAATACGGGGAGCAGTTGAGTGGCTTCACAGCAGCTCATAATAATATGCATGTGTGAAATAAAAGGATTTTAATTGAAAGAGCATGTCAGCACATCAGAGGCTGTTAGAGGATGCAAGGTGTCACAGTCACGGCTTTTCTTTCTGCAGTTTAACTGTGAAGCGTATTTTTCATGCATTAGGTAAGAGTGAGAAAAAAAGTTCACTGTGAAAAGGTATGGCTGAAACATTTTACTAATTACATTCATGTCCCGAGAACACAAATACTCTCAATTACGGCTAAGCCTAAAAGTATTCGTACCGTGTAGATTTAAACATGTTTACATTTGTCAAGTAATTTTTCAGTTTTGGCAACAGGTTAAACAAGTCATATTAGCATTTTGGAGGGGCCAGTTAGATGCCTGGCCTGAATCCAGTAAAGACTGCACAGGGAGCTAATTATGAGGCTAATGACTAGGAAGCTTTCCAAAGTGAAATGCTTGGTGCTCATTACCAAAGATGATCAAAATACCAGTAGAAGCAAGCAAAGTTCACATCAGTATATACATGCCAAAAAATATAAAAAATCACACTGGTTTTTGAGGAACCGATAAATAATTTTATACATCACATTTTTTAAAACAAGAATCAAAATAAGAATTTTCTTTGTCAAAATTGATACTCATTTTACATTATTTTGTCATTTTTTGAGAGGTAAAAGTTGTGTTAAATTGTCACAAACATACTTCTTAGTTTAAGAAAAACCTTTTACAAAAATGTACATAAATCCGCTAGGAGTATGATTAATGTTGAGCTTAACGGTACAGTATTAACTTCAATTATTATGGTGACAGGAAGATTTGTGAGTAGGACTAAGCAAATTTAAAAAGCAGATGCCCAAATGGGGATATGTGAATTTAACTATCCTACTGACAGGATTCATTTTAGCTTTTAATACCTATGCTTCCATTCTTTAATTAAGACTGGGAAGTCTTTTCAAGATAAAACTGGAGCATGTCTTACAAATAGATCATGTAAAGAACAAGAACAGTAGCTCAGTAGTTTAGTAAATATTGAGGGAGAAAAGGTATATTGGTAGGATTAAAATGTCTAGACAGTCACATGTAATTGCTCAATATCCAGGCTCCATTTTACCCATATTTTCTCTTGGCAAACAGCCTGGGTGAATCATTAGCAATCCTGCTGCACCTCAGAGTCGAGTCTGTTTCAGGTTACAGCAGCGAGCTCTTTCAGGCCTCTCTTTGTTTCTCTGGGCAGCCTTCCTCTCCAACATGGCACAAACTGCTTGCTTCTGCATCCCTTTTCCACATACATGTGCATCAATCAATTCATTACTATAATAATGCTGCTTTTTTTTAATCACACCTTAGATTTCTTAAGGATTTTAGACATTAAATTAATTTAGTTTAATAACTAAATTACCTTTTTGGTGTCCTCCTATCTCTACTATCAAACTGAACGAAATGGTGACACAAGGTAAATAAATTAGCTTTAGAGCATTTTCTGTAAACTCTTCTGATATATAACTCCTGGAGAGATAACTTCATGGCTGTAAACATAAAGGATTCATCAGGTGTAATATTCTAATGAGCATTAAGAACCAGCAATGGAGACAAATCTTAAAAGCTAAAGTGGCTCCAGAACAGCTTATTTAAAAAAAGATGAAATAAACATCAAAATGAGGCAGGAAAAACAAGGTAATATAAGGAAAAGCTGCAACATTATCTAAATTAGAAGACATCATCGTATAAAGGCAAAAGGCTCACAAACAAGTTTTCCACTTGCATTCTCTACAATGAGAATGCATAAACAACAGTCTCCCATAAACAATCCTATAAACAATAACCTCAACAGTGCAAGTCATTTAAATTCAAGGCCAAAATTTCCAGGTTCCTGTTGCCACATTACGTCAGCAATACACGCAGGACTCTCAAGCCTTTGTCAGGGCACATTACCACAATATAGTGTGAGCAACAAAGCAAATAGTATGAAGCCTTTCCGGAGAGGGAAGCAAACATGAGTGTGGGTGGATTTGCACATACTTAGGTAAGTATTTGCAGTTGATGTGGAGAAAAAAATAGCTACATATTCCTTTAAGACTGTTTTTAATATATCATATATAAAGACGCAAAGCCTTGTTTTTCCCACAGTTGTTGGAGTAATATCTTTTTGTAATGAATTGAAGGCACACCACATACACAGCTACTGTGTCATTTACACACTGTGGAAATAACAAAATGAATCAGCTAAGAGACAAGGAAGGGACTGATAGTCCTTCAGAAATCTGGAGGTCCTTGAGTTGAGTTCCCAGATGTCTCAAGGCACCACACTTATCTGTTCAAACAATTAAATGCAAACATAATGCATAAGACCTTGGAGGACTTCTAGATCCAACCAGATATTGGAGTTGCAGACATAGCAGAGAAGAGAGCAGCAGTGATAGGCAAAGGGATCCCAAAGAAAAGCAAAATTAAGAAGAATTAACATGAGAAAATTGAGAAATAGAGAAGGCTTGGAAAGCCAAGGCTTCAGTGGAACCACTGGTGCTCTGTGGCCCCCAAATGTAGGAAGTGGTTGCAGCAGAACAAACAACCTCTGTTAAGACCACTGAAGTCCTAAGAACAGCTAAGATACTGCACAGAACCATCAACGGTCCTGTGGAAAAACTCTTTTGCTCAAAACTTGTGATCCACAAAGCAGATTGTCGTGTTGTGAAGCTAGGCTTCCTGGTTACTCTTTTTAAGTTACAAAGTTTTGATGACATCACACGGAAAAAAAAAGTTCAGATGTGCAAAACCCTCTGTGGCTCAACAGTCAGATGTCTAACAGTTTGAAAGTAAACAAATAAAGACGAAACAAACGACAGATGGAGAAACACACTGACCGTTTTGAAGTCTCGGAAAGGGACGAATTGCACGATGTCCCTGAGGACAGGCTCGCCCTTCGGTGACCGCAGGACGCCATCGTCTCCGTCCAGGATCTGCATATCTGTGAAATCCGCATTGCCCACTCCGACAATGATGATGGAGAGAGGCTGGTAGGACGCTCGGACAATGGCTTCACGTGTGTCCGCCATGTCTGTGACCACGCCATCTGTGAGGATGAGCAGGATGTGGTATCTCTGCAAGAAATTATAATCAAAAATTATTTCATGTCAAAATTAGCTCTTTTGATCTTACCACCATTTGTTCTTGAACAAGAACACTTCCCGCCATGTGAGGGAGGACTTTCAAGTTTTCTTGAGGGATAATGAAGATTTGACACAGCCACAGCCAAATGTGGCCCTGAACTGCAAAGCACTCTTCTATTAAACAGTACATAAAAACATTGTAGATTAACTAAAACAAATGGTTATAAGCTCTTTTCCTGAATAGTTCAAACTGAAATTTTCTGTCTCTCTGCTTTGGGTTCCTCACAAAAATATACCCCAGATGAGTAAGCTATCTAGATAAGGGAAAGTTGGTGATTTATTTTTCCCCATCACAACAACAAGGTTATATTTAAAAAGTTGTATCTGACTCTGCTGCTTTAGCAGAGAATCAATTTAACTGTAATAATATAGATTAAAGTCCAAGCAGTTATGTATTTTTCTTTGGACATTAACCTTAAAGACATTGCCCTACATAAAGTGATACTTAATCCTACCGTTTTTGTCAGGATTTACATTTTTTGGTTTGTATTTTGGGACTTACTTTTGATCCACTTTGCTGCCTTACTTAAAAAAGAAACTTTGATGATGCACTTATCGTGGCTCAAGTTTGTGTGAAATCAATTTCAAGGTGCAAATATTTTTGCGTAGCATTACAAATAACACTATGATCGCTGCATGCATACTCTACTTTTAATTAAAACTAGAGTAAGACTTTGCTCTTTGGCATCCCAAACGAGTTTATCTGTTTTGAATAAAAATGACAGAAGATTTAAAGAATGTCAAAATAAATACTCAACTCTATTAGCATCAATGAGGTGCACTTCATAAACTACTAATCTAACACAGAAAAATCTGAATTAGAACATCATTTTCACGATAAACTCTTTTGTTTTTTGTCATTTAGATGTGCTACAACGACACTGAGAACCAGAAGTTGCTGATTTTTGAATCTCGATGAGAGGAATAAAAACAAAACCTGCTAAATCCATGCATGTCACTGGGCTACTCACTGAAGCATCTTTAATGTTGCCATCGCCTGCTGCCACCTTGGCTATCCTGTTGATGATTGGGGCAACATTGGTTGGCCCGTATAATTGGATCTTAGGAAGGCAGTTCTGGTACGCCTCGACGACTCCCTGGATGCCTGATCAAACAGAGGAGAAACCAAAAGAAAAGAAACAGTAATATATTAACTTACATTTATACAGCATATGTTGTTCAGACCACATAATTTCAGTTCCCTTTAACAGTTGTTAAATACCTTGAATTTTGTCTCAATTTGCCATGTTGTTATAATTGACTTTGATGTAATTCAGTAGGATTTTATGTATTAAACCAAGATAAGTAGTGGATAAAAACTAGTAGTTGGGGAGAAGGTCAACCACTGAGTGAATGCTTTGCAGAAGCCCCTTCCCATGGATTACAACTGTAAATATTTTGGGGGATGTATTTACCAGTTTGATTCATTTAAAGCCTAATAAATTTGTTTAGAATAAAAGAAATAAATAAAAAGAAAAACTCAGTCAGATTAGATTCAGCTCTTCTGTAAAAAATGAGGTTGTCACAGAACAGAGATTAAAATACAAACAGGTATATTCTCCATACCAATTTTTAAGGGCTATTTGTTGCACTGAGTCTTATCCAGTATTATCAGAATAAAAGTGAAATATAACTGTATACCACACTCCTCAGATTGCTGCTTTTAAAAATATGTAAAAACCATCTACTGTATTGTTTGCCTCCCAAATCACAATTATGTGCTAATTTACATCAATATATCACATAAAATCCCAATGAAATACTATAAGCTCTAGGACTGTAATGTGACAAAACGTGGAAAAGTTCAATGAACATGAATATTGCTGAGCCTAATGATTTTTCATTATAAAATGTTTGCTAAATTATACAAATCTGGAAAGAGGATTACTCATTTATCTAATAAATCAGACAGGAGATCTCTCAACTAACTATTTACGGATGTTTGCTTGCACCTTTAAAAGTATCCTGTTCTCTGGGATCGGCAAGTGGAGAACTCCTTACCTTCACATTCATCATCCTCTGGGTTGAAATTAATCGCAAAATCATGGGATACCTGCAAACAGAAAAAGGAAATGATCAATCCTAAACTGTGCAAAAATTATGCAAGTAAATTGAAAGCACTGTATTTCCTACATTAAAAGCTTTCTTATTACAATAACATCATCACTCGTTTTTATAGGAATGGCTTACTGAGAAAAAATGTCTGTGTCTGTTCTTGAAAAAGTAAAAGTCAGTCTTTTACCGAATGGGCTTTGTTCAAATATCTTTCAACTTATATCAATTTAATTGATAAGACATTGAAAGAGCAAATTTGATCTGTACAAGTTAATCAGAGTGGAAGAAAAAGTGCTTCTCTTATTTCAGTATTATTGATTTGGCGTGGGTGCTAAATAGTATTAGTTAAGAGAAACACAAATGATGTGAAACATGTTTGAGATTGGTGTCTTAAAAGGTTTAGGATGTGTAAACTGTTCTACCACTTTGTCAGGTTTGAGCTTCATGTATTGGATTTGATTACAGTAAAGGAATCTTAGCATTTTTTTTCCAATTATTTGGTCTATTCTTGTCGTCCAAACTGCATTTGGATTCTGTTTATTACTTAGTGTTTTAACTGGCAACCCCCTACTGTGTTGCTTCCACTGACTAGAAACAGTCTTTTCTGGAAGCCCTGACTGTCTGCCACTGACAATTGATTCCTGTCCAGCTGGCTCCTATTTAAAGGCTTTTAAGAAGGACTTTAGAAAAGAAATAACTGGGAATAAATTTAACATGAATGACAACTTGGCTTATGTGAAGGAAGCAGATTTAGTTGTTATCTGTCTTAACAGCATATTTTGCATCTGACCTTCTTAGATGAAAGCAGAAAACACAGCCATCAGCAATGCATGTCTTTGCTTTATATAGATATATTGTCCTCAAAATTAATCAAATAAAGATTATACTGTACTTTCTTGTTTTGTGTAGTCAGTTTTTTTTTTTTTTCTGGTCCCCTAAATGCACCATACGCAAAAAAAAACAACCCAAAGAAAAGTACAGTCACATCACAGCACAGTTTTAACTGCTTGTATTCCCACTTCAACCAGGGCACATAAAGCACCTGCCATGTTTGTGTTGCCATAGTCACCAAATGATTTACATAAGTACATACACAACAGTTTGCAATCAGCAGATGGATCTAACAGCAGTCATAAAAATGTTAAAATCACTAATGTGCATTCAGTATTATCTACTGGTTATCAGTGTGGAACATAAAGCAGAGAAATGCGCCAGACAATATTTATGTTATTTTTTAATAACATGCAGTCATAAGTGTTGGGTTGAGGTCTGCTAGGATCCCTGAAGGAAAAAAACAGCCTGACTTGGCAGTAACTTTACACAAAGGCTGCAAAGGTCACTTTTCCATAGCAGAGGATTCTGACAAAACACTGTTAACTGTTGCACTTTCTAGAGGAGCACAGAAATACATAAAAGTAGCTGCATCACAGTCAGAACATTGGTATTGCTTTTTTTAAGACTTCAATCAGTAATGACCATTAGAAACGTTTCTCCAACAGTGAGAGATAAACTCTGGTTTACAGGTTTGAAAAAGGAATGCAACTCCTCTTCTGCCACTGATGTATCCATAAGAAATGTAATCTGCTGGTCCTAATGTTGTGGAACAGTCTCCCCTCAGAGTTGTCTTCCAGCACATGTGGCTGCAGCACACATGAACCATAATTATGAACGTCAGAGCCGCTTGAGCCCATATCCATCAAACCTGCACATCTAATGCAAAAGAGCTCCTAGCTTCTAAGTTCAGAGAGCAGTTCATGATTAGTATAATGACTTAATTAACATTCAACGGCAACAGCAACCTCAATGTGTCAACAGCACACGGTCTGACAAATTTGACGCCGAAAAGGCGAGGACTGTCATGGCGAATTCAGAAACTCAGTTTGCATTTGCTCTCCTACAAATTCTGCACGATTGAAATGATAATTATTAGTGCAACACACCGGATTACAATATTACATTAAACATAGGCCAGTCTTGTTTGATATGTTATCTGAGGAGTGTTTCATCTGTAAGTGAATGCGTGGGCGTGCGCGTGTGTGTGTATGTGCACGCATGCACAGTTATTCCTCAAAGTTTAGCTTTCTCCCAGGAGTGCTAACTGGAGTAGCAAACAGCTTTCAGTTCTTAAAGGGCAATTATCTTAAACATACATTCTCACACTTGTGAATTCTCATGTAAATTTTGCATCAACAAGCTACAACTTCAGTTCTTGATGAACAGGATATTTTCCCAGAACGGCTTGATATTTTAAGACAAGGGTCTCATGAATAAAACTACACTCAGTAATTAGTTTTAAATGTGAAAGTTTGATGGAATGACAAGGTGTTTCGCAAAGTAGGTCATGGAAATCACCTTGGTGAACATTCAGTCTTAGGGTGAAGGAAATTACCAAACCTCAAAGTGAGTACCAAACAGTCACACATTATGCACCATTCATGTTGAAGGAGGTAGGGCTAGAACAGATGGTTAAAAAAAACTCATTTATGACCAGACTGACTCACCTCATAATTTGGAGGAATTCTGGCACCAAAACCCAAAGCAGAAAACCGCTTGTCACTAAACAAAAAAAAAAAGCAAAATCTTTAGTTAATTAGAGCTCAAATTAGAATTACTTTGCAGTTTTGACAAAAATCAGTGAAAAAATATTGTGTCCATCTGTTCACATTTCCGAGGACACACCCCAAGCTTGTTTGCATTTCATAACACGATAAAAGCCTGAATAACAGTCTGGAATCAGTCCCGTGGTCCCGGCAGCCAGCGTTTGCACCTGTTCAAAGAGCTTCTCTCGCTCTTTCATCTCTTCATATTCCATTGTACCATTTGCATGAGTTGATATAACTGCGAGAGACTGCTGTGCTAGAGGAAGCCCCCCAGTCAGAGGCCAGGGAACACAATTGTGAATAAATAACAATACAAATTCAATGTCTGGGCTGACTCCTTCATTGCAAGATAGTGAATATATTTCCAGTCTACTGAATTGCGTGGCTTAAATTTGAAGATTAAAATATGTCCATTGTCTGTTTACTGCTTTCTGATAAAGAACCACTAGAGCACTTCTACATATGCTGCATGTAGAGGGAGAATAACAAGCAACTATTGACACAGTTCTCTCTTATCTGTTGACAGCATGTATTTAAACTCTCTCAAAAGTCACCCACGTGACGGTTTAATAACACACAGCACCATTCAAATATTACTCATCTTTGTTATTAAGACACCATCTAAATTATAGAATTTAGCACAAAAAAAAACTTCCTTTCTGAACAATTAAAGTAAATTGTTTTATTTATTTTTTAAATAATTTTCTGGCTTTTTTCTGTTTTACAATTTTGATTCCTCATCTATTCCATTGTTTTGTTGATGAGTCAGGATAAAATTAGAGTACAGCATCATCCTAAAATGATGCTTTTATTACATCCTCTTAGTATGAAATAAAAATTTAATATGGGTCCTAAAATTTTAATTGTACTTGCAAATAACATGTAATTTCTAAAGTAGCCTTTCAGCACAAAGATTCCAAACATATTAACAGTACTATGAAACAAATATAAAATCATACTCTGAAGACACAACAACAAATAATACGTTTTTGTTTGTTTTATTACTTTTACTTCAGAGTCATCATGTAAAAGAAAATGCAAGATGTGACTGATGAAATTAATCAAACATAGAACACTTCTTGGAGAATTACGCCAGGATGGCAGCAAATTTTTGTATTTAAAATCTGTATATTATCTTGCTTTTGATATTCCTCCATTAAAAGTGTGAGTTATCTATGGAGCATGAATGCACTGAATGACCAAACTGATTGATGAGATGTCCTTGAGCTTACACCAGAGTGCATATCATCTGTTCTAGATCTTGATTTTAATGGTTTTCTTTGCATAAAAGACTTTAAAAATGTAATGAAAAAGCAAATCATGTTCTGAAGACCTTTTCTTTCATTTCCCGAATATTGAATTTTGCTGCTTTGTTTTTAACGCGGCTTCAAACCCAGTGAATACAATAAGTCAGTACTGGGTTTCTTTTCAGTCATGCTGTCAAAATGTTCTCTTCGTATCCCATTTTCTCAGTCTCAAACACTAAAACTCTCTTAATAGAATACCTTTGTTAATTAAATAACCCTGTCTGTCAGAAAACATTCGACTTAGTCAATTTAGAACCTCCAAATGTGAAGTCAACTTAGCAAAGACAATTAATGATGTGTGAAATGGATACTGGTAAGAACAACGAAGGACTATAAAATGATCTCAATGAAAATTTTCTATAGGCATGTCTTATTGCTGTTCAGATGTTTAACCTGATGAAGATCAAGGTAGCATATAAATGCAGTGAAGGTCGAGTGTGCAGGTTTCTCTCTATCCATATCTCAAGCTTTTATCATCCTTTATATTTGTGTGATTAAAAATCCTTCATTCAGGAACAAATGAGGATAAAGAACTGAATTCATGCAGTATTTTGAGGAAGTTGTTCTGTAGGGCTACACAAAGTATTGAAAACTGCAAAATTAGTGCATGCAATGTTAACATCGCATCTATTGGCTATTCATGTTTTGTAAGCTAGTAATATATTCAGCCTGCTGGATGGAGCTTCACAAACCCGTTACACTTGACAGCACTCCAAATGCAAAAGGTCACAGAAAGTTATGAAACTGTTGTAATGACAGAGAAAATTGAGAAAAAGGGTGGGTTTATTGCAAATTACATCATCGTTGCAAAATGCAACAATAATAAAGAAAACCAGTTTATTTTTTAATAAGGTGCTGCCTTAATGGCGAGGGAAAGAAGATATGTATGACCGAGGTAAAGATGATTAGATGAGAGAGAAGTACTTTGCAACTTAGTGTGAAACTCCAGACTCTATTTAAATTATTTAAAAGTTTTTACTTTGAAAATGTCACCACATTCAGGTGTTCCCCTACATTCTGAGGATGAAAGGATTAGAGGAATACAAAATGAATACAGAAAAACAAAAAGTCAGGCACGGCTGTGCATATAGATGATCTGGACTTCTGATATGGTTTAGCTTGCTATGTGCAGCAGCAACTGAATTAGAATGATTACGGAAATGTCTTTGCAAATGGTCTCACATTAGTTTCATATTGAGCTTAGTCTCCTGATGTTGTCTAGGAGTCAGATTAGGAGGTTTTGACAGCAACTCTAGAAGGGAGGGAAGGACTGGGAAAAAGTGGGCAGCATGGGTGACTGAGCGACAAGTAGACTTGCCTGTCATTGCCACTCCATTCAAGTTTTGTTTTACTCTCCCACACCCCCCAAAAAATGCCTGCTAGCTCAACTGTCCACTCTATAAAATCTTTAGAAACGAGGGCGTTTGTGCATGTTTGTCTCTTTAGAGCAGAGGCAGCCAAGTACAGGCCTTGAGATCTACTATCCTGCAACTTTCAGATGCATTTCTGCTGCAACACACCCGAATCAAGTCGCTGAATTCTCTTCATCACCGTGTCATTCAGCTCTCCAGTGCCTGGTAACGAGCCATTCATTTGGTTCAGGTGTGTAGGAGGATGAATGGATCTAAAAGTTGTAGGATAGTAGCTCTTAAAGACTGGATTTGGAGCTTGTCCATGGTGATACCTCACCTCTCACCTGATGACCATCAGGATCAATTCCCAGACCCCATTCATTGCTGCACAGTCATAAGCAGCAATAGATAGATATTGGATGGTTTTGATTTACAATAAACCCAGAAAACTGGAATAAATTCCTTCAAATTACTGAAATAAAACAAAATTTGACACTTTCAGATAAAGAACAAAGCTGTCGCATCTTGTTTTTCATCGCATCTGTGACAGTTTGCCTACAGACAGCTTTTCTAATGGTCGCTTCTTTTATCTAGGCATTGACTTCATTTCATGCCCCTTTTGACAGAATAACTCTCCACATTCTCCAGTTCAGAGAGATAACAAATACCATCACACGCGCTGAAGAATCATAGTTTGGGGCACAAACACTGGAGAAGATATCTTTAACTCAGTTAGAGCGGATGAAGTACCAATTTACCGTGTAAGCAGGTGATTAGGTTTTTTTTCAGGATTGTGATTGCTATTGGAGTGGCTAATATTGCTTTGAGACAACTTTTCAGATATCACAATCCTTTATGCAAGATGCTTGCTTGCATAAACATTGGCAGAGAGATGACTTGCAGAGTGAGCAGTCTGATAACGTTCAAGTAAATTAACTTCAAACTGATAATTCTTTTAATTTTAGACCATTGTATCTACTTTATCTGCTGGTAGTTTTTTGTGTTATATTAGCAACCAAACTAAGAGACCAGATTTATTTTTATTGCCGCAATTTGTCTTCTGGTAGTTTTGACTGTACATTATTTACAATGGCTGCAAAATGTAAGAGCACATCTCTGTGGCTTCAGGATAATTGGATCTCTTCTTTTCCATCACTGTTTGGAATATAATGTGTTTGTTACCGTTTTTCTCTGAAGGAAACATACAGATGAGTAAAAAGGTTCTTCTCTTTCATTCAACCTTTCCACTGGCTCTGGCTAATGGAGTGTATTGTATCAAGACATAAATGCATTTCTGTAACAAAGCTTCCCAGAAACCCACAGACATCTATCCATTTACATTTTTTAACCGAAAGTTTATCCATTTTCATCCAAATAAAACAGTTCCACTAAATAGAGGATTTACTTTCACTGTTATTGACATTTCAAACAGACTGAATGAGGAAAAAAATGTTTTTGGTTTTGGATCAACTGTCTGCAAGTGGAACTATAGCCTTAGTGGGAAGTGGAAGATAAATTTTTCATGCATTTGATTTCTCTGACCCATACTGTATGTTTGATGTTGCTAATAAATGAAATAAAGAGCACCCATTAACTCGAGTATTTGACTTAAATGGACAAAAACTACTTAATTACTTGAGAAATAGAGTTTGTAATATCAGGACTTCATAAAACTAAAAAGAGCCAAACTGAGTTGCATCTTTTCTAAAAAAACAACAAATGTGCATGATTGCTAAGCAAATACCACATTGGCAAAGTCAGTAGATGCAACGTACAAGATTATAACAAATTTGTATTTTTAGTTCGTAAAAAATTTGTGTTTTGCCTGTAAAGGTCAACTCGTATACCTGCAACCTTAACAGAAATAATTGGTCAGATGGAAAACCTTATTGTGGACACAAAAGTTCATGAATTTAAATCTTTGTCGTTCACCCAGTTTCTAGATTTGTCCTACTATTTGCACTACTGAAATAAATGCACCGACAGAATCACTGGGGCCAAAACAAAATGAGCTCAGAGAAAAGAAAGACGTTTACATTCTGGGGATATGAGCGGGCTCTGCCTTCTAACTCAGTTATTGATGTAAGTAAACAGTGTAGACATGAGGGATATGGCAGCAGTGTTAGTCAACGAGTCATAGATGGATGAATGGATGGAAGGATGAATGGATGGACACAAAAAGCTTTCAATACTTCCTTTTAGTGCTCTGTTATATGGGAACGAGGGATATTCAGGGGTTTGTAGGGGCAGGCTACATCCTCAGCACAAGACAATGATAAAGACTATTCACAGGTCATGTTCATTCTAAGTTTTACTGTCAAGTACATAGTGATCCTTCTCATCTCATTTTGTCTGCACCAGAGACAAACCACACAGAGATGCAGCAAGTGTAACAACCCTCTCAGAGAGGTAACCGAGTCTCTACCCACACAGACAAAAAACTAGTCACTCCAGCTCCATCATGCACTCCTCTGCAAGGACTCGAAAATCCCACATCACCTGTGTTCACTAAAGGCTAAAAGGTTTCCACGCCTACTCTTTACACCACAGTAACAATTCCAACTTTAAAGGGAAGGGCCTCCTACACTTACAGTCCCTATTAGCCCACAGCCATGTTTCCATGTATGATGAGTTCGTATGAACATCTGAAGGATAGCTCTAGCAGGATCGGCTGAACATTACCAGGCAGGTTTTCTATCTCTCGGATGCTATAATTAGCAAGACAGTGCTCCCCTGATATTCAATAGGAGGAGCTGCATAAATCAGTAGTCAGAGAATTAAGCCTCCTCTGGCTTAGTTCTGACAGATGGATCGGATTGCTCTCCAAATCAGATCATTCTAGGTATAATTGTTGTTAATTAACTACCTGCAGGTCTGTAAGTAGTCTTTTTCAAACATTGTTTAATGAAAAGCAAATATTAACCAATCAGCTGTCTCACCTTATTTTGAACATACAAATGCAGACAGATCTGGCTTCATACTGCACCTCTACTGATTTTACATCAGTTTTGACACCCTGCTGATGTTCCCCTGCCTCCCACTTCTGTCTGAAGTGCCTGCTATGCTGGTGTCAGCCCCTATCTTATCTGGAGTACGATGTAATGAGCCTATGCAGACTAAGAAGGAGAACCAGTCACTGCAACTGCTGCTGAAAGCTACAACTGTGAGAGAAGGGATGCGCACACAGTCAGGCTGTCAGCTCACACAACATCTAAATCTTTCTAAAACAAAAAGAATAACGGACAGAAATAAAAAAAAAAAAAAAAAACTTTACCATCACACACAGCTCCTGGAAGTTGTTCCTTGTTGTAAAGTTCAACAAGTTTGTTTGCTTCTACCACATCAAATTCCTTGATTATTAATTTTTATCCAAGGGTTTTGGATAAAAATATAGTTGGTATGTTTAACAAATTGTTAAACATACCAACTATTATACAATTCATACACTTATACTTAAACCTGCCTGTTTTAGATCATTTACACCAGATTTGTAAATGCTCTAATTTCCCTTTCCACCTCTAGTCAAAGTTTATTCAAACAATCTGTCAGTCTGACAAACACAGAAACACCAACTGGTTCTTAATCTGCATCTGACTTGTGGCTTGCACCATAACACACCATGTAAAAAGATGTATTTAGTCGGCATTTAATAAATAAGAAGATAACAAATAGAAGTCATATCAAAACATTATTTGGCCGTACTGTAAAAGGAAAATGTCAGCAGCTGCGTATCCACCTGCTGATTGAAAACCTGTAATCACATGTATATTCATTTGCTCCAGTGTTTTAGCGTCCACCTTCAGAAAAATATCTTAACCTTTACTTTATCTTGTTTTCTTGAAAATAAAATGCAACGATAGAGAAATGTGCACAAATTACGCTCTGGGAGCTGCTAAGCAAGAAAGGTCTTTTTTTTTTTCTCTGGACAGATGGAAAGTTGATAAATTAATGAAAATTTTAGAAGATAAAAAGGACAAAGTACCACAAAGAACATAATTGCGAAAACCAGGTTAAAGTTTTTGTTGATCTCAATTACAGGCAAACACCTTTGTAAAAATAATATTATACATATCTAATGCAATGAAGGCCAAAGATTATTTTCTATATTCTCCCACAATGCAGCTTTTTTTTTTTTTATCCATTACCTAACAGGACGTTTAACTCTGTGACATATTTAAGCTGCTGAGGATGTCAACTCAAATGTTTCTGAGAACTATTGAAAGTATGTCAGCACATTCAAAAATGAAATAAATAAGCTGCTGAGTAACACTTAGCTGGGGAAGCTGAATCACAAACTAGTGAGTGGGAAAGTTGACAATTTCCATTACTGTCCGTTTTACTGAGGTTTACATGGAGTTGCACATTTTACTGTGAGTCCCACTAAAATAGCTTTCAATCCAAAAACTTGTTTCCGAGTGCCTTTTCCAAGAAGTTGAAGATTGACAAACCTGTCATAGTCTTGACAGATCTCGCCCACGGCTATCAGGGCCTTTAAGTACTCATTGGGTTGGTACGGGTTAATGTAGTGCAATGAGCAGCTGTTCCTGGGGTCTCCATTGGACGCCGTGAAGTCAATAGCAACCTGACAGGAAGAAATGACAAAGTAGGTGGGTCACAAATGTGACCGAATAAGTGTTCCTCTAAAATGTCCACATGAAACCAAAGGTCTAGTCAAGACATCGTATTCACACAAGATCCAGCAAGGGCCCTCCAAAATATGAAAAGCATTCTAAGTTATTCTACCAATTTCAGTTTTAATTCATGTTAATGTCAAAATATGAAAATGTTTAAACCGATTTTGCAAATTTGAAAAGTCAAAAAAGCTCATGAGATAGACATGCTAAATCCACCAACAGATTGTTAGTGTCGGAGTGTGTTTTTGGATAAAAACGTAGAATGGATTATCTTATTTGACTTTTTGATGTAGTATATGGCTTATGTTCCTCTAAGTAGTCCTCTGATTGGTTAATTGGAACCTCATGACCTGAAAACACAGCCATTGCCTGAACCAGCTGTTAACCTTTTAAAACACAGAGAACTAAGGTCGAACAGCTGTGTTGGACCAAAATGAGGCATCTTTTTTGGTTCTGGGAGTTCTGGTGAGTAAGCAGACATATTAATGTTGGTTCCACGCCTTTGTTCTATCTACCTTTTTCAAGACAATCTCATAAGATTATGGTAATTCATAGAATCCAATAATTAGATTAATGAACATTCACCTCCACTCATAAAACCATTCATTGTTGCTTGTTAGTGTTTATCTTTTTGTATCTATATTTGTTTCGCTCTGTTTAACACTAGGAAATTATTTGTAATTATTGATTAATCTTTAGTTGAATTGTAATTAATTATGATTATGAATAAACTGAGAAATTTAGAGTCTACTTGTGCTTTTTTGCAAGTAGATTGTTCAATGTTTCGGTCACAAAATAATCCTTGATAAAGATTATGCGTTACATAGCCACACTGATTGATTTACAAACATTAACATGGGTGTTGTTTGACAGAACCTATTATTGGTACACGTGGCAAACCTTTATGTTGTTTGCGAAAAAATATTTTAGCAGTAAGAAAAACCAGAATAATCTTGAATTTATTGGAACAAATTATGACCAAAGGTAAATACTTCAATATTTTACTCCTACATAGGCTGAAGAAGCTCTGTAGGAGCAAACATGCACATAGTACAAATAAAACTGAACCTGTAAGTAGCAAGAAATGCCAACATACATTTTTAATTATTATTATTTAATGCAGCTATATTTGCATTTTACATGCAAATATAGATGCTTTCACCACATCCAGCAAAATGTCACAAAATTGAAAAAGTTTCTGTATCACCCTGAGGCTGCTGACAGTGAAAGTAGCACTACACATAGATAAGGAAAGTGCTGTCAGGAATTAGTACAAAACATGCTGTTGTTATTGTTAAATCTAGATAACTTTGCAGAATTATGCCCCTCTGTGAAAATTGCATCTTGTAAATACAGATTGCACGGCTCACCGTAAAATGAATCTGGCATCCTCCCATGATGTAATCCAAGAAGGAGTAGACTCTGTGAAGCTGAAAGGGGAAAAAAAAACAAATGAACATTTCCATCATGTCAATCCTCAGGACAGATTTCATTATAGGTTTATGATCTGCAACAGAATGACCACCTACGCTAACAGGATGTACGCTTCAATAAAGCAGAATTAAACTTAGAATTGGATTGACTGTAATGTGGAAAAACAGATAACACTGCTTGTAAAAACAATGAAACCAAATGTATGAAGAAATCTGCTTTTAAATTACTTTTATGTTAGTAAAACATGTTTTATGATGCAAATTACAGTTAGACGGCAACAGGCTGAGACAGTGACTGATACACCTTCACTTCCTCTGAACTGTTTTGATAGATATAATATGTTTCTGCAGCTGATTCCTACCTTCAAGTCACTGAGAATGACAACTCCTGAATTTTTATAGTTTCTCTTCTTCTGTTTGTACTTAGGATTCACACAATCCCACGAAACCTTCAACAAACCAAGTGAAAGACAAAAAATAAAAATAAAAACAATCAACAGAGTAATCCACTCTAATGACATAAAAGCACCGTAACATTTGGTTCATGTCAGATAGATTTCAGCAGCGTGAAGTGAGAGGCATGTTGGAAATGCTACACAGCCGACTCTCCTCTCCTTTACTTCCCTCTGCTCCGTTCTGCCTCTAAATTCACTGACCTTATTTCCACTGGAAATTTTCTGCATTTCTCTGAATGTGGCAAAGAACTCGCCGATGAAATCATGCTTTCCTCTGGAGTCATAATCCCACACTAGGCACTATGACACACAAAAAACACTGCTTACTCCCTCAGCTTGGCTCTGAAAAATACAGTAATTACACAGCGCATCGCCTGACCAAAGGAAAAAAAGCCAGAACTGAGGCAGTGAATAGCTTTGCATTCATTAAACAGCACATATAGCTATGTGGAAAACATTTTAATTTAAAATATTTAAATTGATTTTACTTAGCGATGCCTTAAAAACCTGCCATGTCCTTATTTGACTGTTTATTCCAAAATAACAGCACTTTCTTTTATATACATTTGCTGGGACATATGTTTTGATGACTTAATTGGGCATAATGTTTCTGAGTCTCACACCTGATTCAGGCAAAACAAATATATAATTTTAAAATATCTAATTTTTATAATTTTAAATAAAAGCTTTTTGAGTTCATGTGTTTTTGTTGAAAGAACATCTGAGTCAGACAAAATTTGAATCAGTAGATGGAGGTCTGAAGGAAAACTAGAAATCTGTGCTGGCCAGTGAAAGTCTGACTTTAATTAAACAAAAAAAAACAAAAAAAAAAAAAAAGAAGACAACTAAGAAAAATAGGTTACAAGCTGTCCAGTGCATGACTAAGCCATAAACCATAGTACAAACTTAGATTTTAAAAAATGGTTGTAAAAGGGTGATCATGTCAGAAATGACACAAAAAACTGTAAAAACGTCATGCGCTTTATGAGTCCCAACAAGAGCAGCGGGCTGAGTGATGCAGCCATTATGATGGGTGTTTACTGCTCCAACTGTGTGGGCAGTGCTTTAATGTGGGGCTGTTTCGCTTGCAGGTTCAGTCACATTATGTTCCCAATACATGAGCTCCTCAGAGGGCATTAATACACAGATTGACCATGGTTTCAAACAACAGTTAATGTTTTCATTAAAATGACTTTGTGATATTGCATAAACGTAACAAATACATTGTGTCTTATTAAGCTGTGCTTTTTATTTTAGTTGTTATTGTTTATTTGGCCAGGCAGTGTAAAAATATGTGTCCATCAAATATAAATCCAAAAGAGACTTTCAGCTCTACAGTTGTGGACATTTAGAGTTCCCTCATTGAGGATTACCTTGAGTTTCCGCTCTTCGTCGCAGCTGCACAGAGATATGAGTGACACTTTAAAGGGCTCCCACACTGGATTCAGGTTGTTTTTTATCACCTGTTAGGATGATGACAACAGCACATCAGAACCATAATGATAAAACAGCTTTACACATTTCCCTCTATGATGTAGCCCAACTACTTTGGTGCCACTGGAAATTCTATTCGACACACATAAAATGTGAAAATTAGCATTGTGTTTCTGATCTTAATAATAGTTATTATCACATCAACAGAAAAAGATACCTGCTGTAATTTCCAGCATTATTTTTGATATTTAATCTCTGTGTACTTCCATTTTGTTAATGTAAACAAACCCTTTTTGAACTTATATCCTTTTCTATTGCATATCAGTCTATTTCTAAACATAGCTTTAATTACAGAACACATCTGTAATTAAATTTTATAATATTTTCTATCAAACCTTACAGTTTAAACCAGATATTTACATACACAGCATTTACATACAACCATATTTGATCAAACAATGATGATGAAGTTATCAAACTATTATTATAGTTTGATCAAACTGTCATAATCTGTCAGATTATAATGAGTCTAACAGATTATATATACTGTCTCATCAAAGGTACTTTAAATCATCTTTTGCATAGTGGCTCAAAACATATTTGAAGTCAGCAGATATGACATGATTCAATACCAAGCACCTTGTAGTGAATAACAGTTTACCTGGCATATAGTGATCAATAAATGATCTGCTTTATATGCAAGATACAAGCAACAACAGCTGTGAAAAAAGCTGTGAAAGGATTGTACCATTTCCCAGAAAAAACATTTTGCTTGCTACTCTTTGTAATTCTTAATTAAACAAGGAACAGTACTTATCATAGCTGTAAGGTAAACTCCAAAGTGAGATTAATCCAAAATGCACAACCTCAGTTCTGTGGACAAGCTGTTCTGTTCCATCATCGTTCATTCGAAATATTTCCAGAAATGGGTCTGACTTGCTGAAGAGATCCTGTGACAGAAGACACAAGAAAACTGGTAGTCCAGTGGTTTATGTTAGACTTGATGCAAAATTTCTCAGAAATCAATTTCTAAAACACCTTCAGTCATTTGTTTCCTTGCTTTTGCCTTTTAAATTGGAGATTAAGTTGTGTTTGGCATAAGAACAAATGATCACGTCCAAACTCTGATCTACAGCATATTTCACACAGTTAATGAGATAGTTTGACAGACTGCAGCATTGAAGCTTATTGAAAAACGGCGAGTGACTGAGGGTCATAACAGAAACCCTGTAAATTCTAGACACCAACAGGTACCATAGAATTGCACAAAAATCCGTGAGGGACGACGGAGTCCCTGCTCGAAATTCTGTGAAAGAGGTGTACAGAGCCTGGTGCCGGAAGCCCATTGAAAGGCTGTTTACATCGTTTTAAACTGTGTGATTGTGAGTGGGAATAAAAATACCAATAGGAATTTCGTTCCATATAACACGGTAGGAGTGTAACAGGTAAACCTTTTATGGATGCAAAAGCAAGAACCCCCCCACTTGATGACTTTGTGTTTCTGTGTTTGCTATGATGTAAAGCACTTTGAAATGCCTTGCTGCTGAAATGTACTATACAAATAAAATTTGGTTTGATTTTGATTTTTGATATTGATTATTTCTCCTTCCCTGCTAAAACATTCAGTCCTGCTGATTGTAGGCATCTTGACACAAAACCTGCAGCATAAATCATAAAACTAGGTGGAGGAGTAAAGCAACAGCAACATGTTTAACTTAAATTTTGGTGAGGATGTGGATAATTTTTCTTAAAATTGCAAGACACAGAAATGACAGTTGACAGATTAATTTCCTGCTCTGAATACTAATTCAGAGGTTGTCGGAAGACTTAAATGAAATTAAATAGAAATTTACAGATGAACTGACTGAAGGCAAAGACACACATATAAAGTTTATTGCGCACAACTGATGCCGTGTTGAGATCTGAGAACTACTTATTTTTAACTGAGGTTAAATTTTGTTTGTTTGATTTTATATTTAGCTTCTGCTCTTTTTCTAACCAAATCTGAGCAACCCTGTAATCTACTTAACGGTTTAATATTCAAGATTCACTTGTTTAGAGTTTTTTTTTTACCTTTCATCACGTTCCAGCTAATCAAATTAGCTCAGCTGTGGCTTACATCATAGGTAAATAAACCTTAATAAACCTGCTCAAATATGAACGCATGACACATTTGGCATGCTCTAGCAGTATTTGTGGCGGCCTCTTATTATCACGTCTGCAAGGCGTCTGAGAGCCACAGCTATGCAGATTATTTAAGTCAATTGATTCTTCAGGGAGGAAAACAAATAATTAAAGTTGTGTACGTCTGCTACTGTGTATGTTTGTGTGGCTGCGTGTACACGCCAGGAGACAGTTAAGGACGCATTTCCCGCCACATTAGCCAGATAGGTCTCCTGAGGGGTAGGAGGGAAAATAAATGTGAGAAATAAAAATGCTGAGCTGTAGTATCACTTCTGCGTTGCCATCGCAACCAGTGGCCAGTGGGCTACAGCTCCATGGGCTGATGGGAAATGCATGTCATTTAATCTCTGGTTAACATGACATTAATGCTAATCATTAGCAGCTACCACAATCCATAATTAAACTTTCGGTTCAACAGCCCATATCCTTCTGACCTCCTTGAAAATGAAGTAATACAACTGGAAAAAAAGGTGAAAGTTAACAGTTTTAATGATTTAACTAATAGATGCAGGTGTGTGTGGAGAAATGTCTAACGTGTTAGCATTAGTTAGTAAGATGATGAATCACAAAATGAGACATTTGTGGTTTGAACTGGAGATCATTATTTACCATCATTATTAGGACAGGCTTTACCAGTGTGATTAGATTCAGGATTAAGTTTAGGTCAGGGGTCAGATACAACATTAAGTCATAAACCAAAATGTTCAAACTGGTCTGAGGTTCCTCTGGCCTTCAAGTTCACTCGTCTTTAAGATTCATACACTCTCCATCATGCAGATTGTACTAAATATACTCAGATGCAAATGTGCCAATTAATCCGGCAGATGCAAGTAATCTCCACCTACTTTTGTGTCAGATTGCAGTTGTACTTTCTTCACTTACAAGCATAAAAATGGTCACCTGAGAAAAATACTGTCCAGGGAGCTGCAGATTCCAGTCTGACAAGAAAAACTCCAACATTAGCAGCAGCATAAGGCTGTGCTTATTTACCAATGTATGTGAAATATTTGGTTGAAAGTGACAGTAATAAGGTTTTACATTCCTTATTTTAAAAGGCAGCAATTGAATATTGGAATAATTCAGCAATAAGAGTGGACTGCATTAGTGGACGGTGGCAGTGTCTGGTCAGGCTCCTTAATTTAGCCCTTAACAAGCAGCGGAACGACCGAATTTCATTTATATGCAGATGGTCAATTAAGATCCATAAATTATGGGTTAAGTTAGATGTTTGCATACATCTAACTTGAACAATTAGCTTTGTGAATTTGCCCCAAGTTATGTAGAAAAGATTTGCCAACAGCAGAAATGTTCATAAGTCCAAGTGAAATGTTTTTGCTTCAAGTCAAAGTCCAGTCTCAAGTTTCCATTGACTGAAAGAAATAATTTCTCATGAAATTCATGAATCTATTTTACGTATGCCGCTAATGTTGGAGTGGGTCAGGAGAGCAAATCCTTTACTTCTTCTCCTTAATTCCAACTTTATAACTTTAGCAGTTTTAATCTTTTAACATTTAATTAAGCATGCAAACAGCTGTCATTTGCTGCTTTAAATAATTTTTAACATTACATTAAGAAAAACATTTATCTAATGTGAGTAAATAAATTGATAAATTTCTTGTCAAAGAAAGACAAGTAATCGAGGTTAACAACATGTTATATTTTTTAAGATTTTTATCTGCTAATCTTTGTTTATTCTTAGCACAATATACATGTAAGTATGCTATTAAATGCAATGTAAGTAAGGACTAGTGCAGTAAGAAATGACAGAGAATGTCAAATGTTTGAATGAAGAACACAAAGTCATTAATACAGCATTCAGCTGAAGAAACATCTGTGTGGTCATTATTATGGAGCCACTGCTAACATGAACAGATTATTATGAAGCTTTAATAGCCTTCTTTCGCAGTAAAATATGCAAAACAGTGCAGCAGCTGCCAGAGCTTTTGGTTATGATTTACAAACTTGCTTGGGGTCATTCCTGGTTATTAAAAATCTAAACTGAGTCTTTATTTTAACAACTTCAGTGTAACTCAAGTCCGAATGGAAAACTCAAGTCTCCATCTCAGGCAACAGGACAAACATCACACGGAAAAAGAACAATCTATTTAAAATGAATGGAAAACTCACTTATTGAGCTATTTATTTTAGAAAATGTGAATTTCCTTTTTAACTTCCTACAAGAATGTCAAACTCAGTCAGAGAGGAGGCCAAAACTTTAAACATGATCTCAAGCCAAACAGTATTAATGTCCATTCATAAAAGTAAAATAGCAGTCCTTTAAATGTAATAGGCTAAGTATCAAATAAAAAACAATGTGGAACCTAAAAATAATTTTGAAGTTTACATCACATTTATCTGCCCTCGCCTTCTCTAATGTTTCAGCATCAGTGTAATGATCACCTCTGGTTTCATCTGCTGTTTACCCCTTCACGCACTGCTACTGCTGTATTATTAGTGGAGTAAGTGGCAAGAATAAGCATGCATCTGTTCACAGTTAAGTGGTAAAATTTGCAACATCAAGATTCATTGTAATTCACAAGGTCATCTTTAGTGACACAGTAGTTTTTGTTTAAATAAAAAAAAGAAAGATAACTGGAAAAAGTGGCTCATTTCTAGAGATGGTGAGTCACATCTGCCATTTTGATTCCTACGTCCTTCCTTGTTCTCTAACTCTCTTATCTAACAAAAATCCTCAGTTTGCTTGAATAGCGACAGCAGAACAAGCAAACACTGCTGACATTCAGGTTTGTTGCTGACTGGTTTGCACAGATAAATGGTGATGATTGCTCCGAAGTATACCTGCTCTTTATTTTGACTCAACACAAAACAGCATAGCACAAGTAGTAAACAGCAGGAAACTGCATGAACAAGTCAGACTTAATAATTGAAGGTGAACCTCAGAGTTTTAGAGGTATATTTTGAAATTTCATAAGTACGGTAATTAGTTTAGTTAAGGTAATAGTAATAGGTAACCTCTTCAGAATTTAAAATAACATTTTTCCTGAAAATAAATGTCGGGCTTCATATCAAGTATGCTTTTTTTCATCACTGCTGCCCTCTTGTAAGAGTTTGAATAAATTTCCCTGTCAGAGCTGCTGCAAATTTCTTGCCGCAACTCCAAAGCAAAATGCACCTGCCGTCTCGCTGTCTGCACCTTTAGGAATCAAGGTCACTCCATGAAGCTGCTCTCCCAGGGCCTTTTCCGGAGAACTCAGTGTGACTTGAAATCATCAGAATTGTAAGTAGATGTGAGCTCCCGCTGCCTTTTTGATTGAAATTTGCCCAGGGCAGAGTTTGAACATGTGTGGGCCGGAGCGGCTGAGGTCAGTAACATCCAGCCTTAAAATGGCAGCAGCAAAACACATTTCCCTTCTGACAATATGCGATGGGTTGCAATTTGATTTATAGATTGTTGTATTGATGTTGATACTGCCATAATCACTTTATTACATATATTACTGACTGTAATCTGGTAATGGAGACGTGGCCAATATCATAATAGTATAATATTAGTGCAATATTATCTGAGCTCTTGTGATTTGTAGTGCTTTCACCTATATTCAGTTACACAAGTGTGGTTCTTCTCACCTTGTCATCCAGCTTCTTAGCACAGAAGGAGAGCTCCACATAACCATTGTTGCCAGAAATTTCTTCAGCATGTACCTGAATGAAAAATAATAGTTCAAGATTTATCCATTAACAACTCATTTAATATTGTGCTGTTTTTTTTTTCCAGATAAAACATTCACACCTTCAGCACTTAATGGATGGTAAAGCTGAATGCCAACATTTTAAAGACAAAGGAGAACATCAGCAACCACTTTTTCATTCACATATATGAATTGAAAGAGCATAAAAGCTAATTTGTCATTTAAAAAAAGCATCTCAGCCACAATATTTATTTTTAAAAAGCAGAAATTACACCTATAAGGGGAAACATATTTATGTGATGCTTCTTTAATAACATTTAAGAAAGAAAATAGCAGCTAAATGCTGCTGGTCAAATGCACTCAAACAATGTGCTACAACAGTGTTACATTGGAAAGACACCTGCAACAGTCTGAGGAATCCAACTGCTGCTAACTAATTGAAGAGAAATGCTTGGAAAGATCGGAACAAAAAGAAGAAACTAAGACGTACATGTGAGGCTCCACTGGCTTCAGTCAACATGTCAAATGTTTACAACCTTAGATTTAGAAAAAAACAGGTGTGTTGTTGTTTTTTGGTTTTTTTAAAAAGAATGACAGAAGAAAGCCTACTTTATATAAAGGAATATGGGAGCATGACTAAGCACTGGTGTGTCCAGAATTTGCTTCTTGGGTGAGTAATCAGGGGCACAGATAGCAGCAGGGTGGCACACTAAAATTACAATTTCATCTGCATTCTTAGACTGCAATAAACAGCAGGCCAACATTTGAAATTAAAACAGAGAGAAACACTATTTTGTATCCTTCAATATAAATTGGTTGTCAGTATGGAGTGTCCATTTTGAAATGCTAATCTATGTGCGCTACAAACAAAATGTTTGACAGCTCTAAGGGAGGTCAGCCACGATGGCCAGTCAGATTTCAAGGTTTAGTTGGGGTCTCTTTTCCCCGCCCACCTCTGTGACCAAGGTTTGTCATCTAAACGAATACTTTTTAAAAAATAAAAAAAAAGATCAGTAGTATAAGAACATCATACAAAATGTCAAGCAACATGGTAGAGAAGTGAAGATTTGATTATAAATTTCTCTTTATAAGTGTGTGAAGAAATCCTTAAATAATGACTTGAGGGACTGGTAAAGCCATACAATGAAATAACTGTTAGGAAATTGCTGTTTAAGACAATTACATACATTACTGAATAGTGGGGGTGTGTTTGGTTTACCCATATCTGTATTTACTGTCATGGTGCTTTAAAAAGGAGTTTTACAGAAATTTCAATGGAAGTTTAAGGGACTTTTTCACAGCTCCACACCTTCGAACCCCTATTTAATTCCTGCACTTTTCATCACATTGACAAGTTAATTCAGGTAAAAGTTTGAAATGTTTTTACTTCGCTTGACTGCATATCCTACCAAAATGGGAAGCCATTAGTGGAAAACTGTGAGGCCCCCACTCCCACAGGTAACAGCCTCAACCTGCATCTATAAATCATGAAGAAGTCGAAGTGAACTGTCCAGAGCAGAACATTAAAGCTGTTGGCAACTTGACTTCTAAAAGCTTCCTGGTTTCTTTCTTTAAACTTGCTCAAAAGAAAAAAGTTTCTGCTCGTGGTTTTTGAGAATCAGCGAGCACCCTCTGCTGCTCCCACTGTGCTGCTTTTCTCCCACGCTCAGAACCTCAGTTTGTTCTCTGCTCGGCTGTGAGAGACTGACAGAAACCTGACATCAAGCTTCAGGAAGTGGAGATGTGCAGCAAGCATGACCGAACCCAGACAAAACCTGACAGTGATGACTTGCATAGTGGAAAACTTGTTTTTTTTTTTTTCTTTTTATTATTATCAGAAAGCATAACAAGACATAGCAATGAGCAACAAGGGAAGGTGAACAGTTTTGTAAAACATGAAGGTACAGGAGGTAGAATATTGTGTATTCTGAAATTTCTCTCTTTGCTGGGACTGAGTCTCTGAGACCTGGATGTTAAAATGAGGTTTTGCTTGTTCATGATGAAGGCTGGGATTGTGCCTGGCTCAGGGTTGGATTTTCTGTGTAAGGCAGAGACACAGAGGTAGTTAAAGAAAGAAAGAAAGAAAGTTTTGTTGCTTCCATGCAAACATTTCTTTTTTAATAAGCAGCAGAGCTAATGTATGCCTCATTTGTTGTTTCTTCAAATGTGTGTGTGTGTTTTTTTTTTTTATTATTTGAGTATTTTATTTCCAGAAATTCTCCTTGATCACATACATAGAAACTGTACATTTGGTCAGATTTAACCCTTTAAAGAACAGACACATTTATGCTCATCTCCTATGTGGTGAATTTTGATGTCTGATGGTACAGTTCATACTTCCCTAAGTTGCCAAACGATGATTATAACTTTTAGTCTCTGGTTCTGGGGTGAAGCAAAAAAAAAATCTCGTACCGTGTGTGTACTGACAGATCACTTTCCCACTAATCAAAGAGCACTGGGGCATCTTGCAGTAAAATCTAGACAGACATATTTTTTCCCTGGCCTTATAATTGAAATATTTCTGCTTTAAAAATGCTAAAAGGAATTGGCCAGCCTGAATACCTGATTGCACTCAAAAACTGGAAATATCATAAAACTGATAGCAGGAAAGGAAAAAGCAGGAATGTTTTGAAAGCTGACACGTTTGCTATGTGTTGACATCTTGTACAAATGTTTTCTTACTACAGCCCATAACAGCTTATTCTATGTGAGAAAATCTAAGTTAAATTGCTTTGATGGCAAAGAGAGCCAAATAAAATACAGTTACTTGCATGTGGGACAAAGGCCAAGAACAGAAAACACAATGTAGAGAATCAAATTCACATTGCTGAATATATCAATGTAATGAACTGCAACAATTTATTTGTTTGTTTGTTTTTTTTCTTATGTTTGTACAAAAACAATAAAAAAAGTTTGCTAAATTTGTTTCTACAGTCCACTGTACTGCACCTCTGTCCAATTTTAGGCATTTTATTGTCTGTTGTTAGTTTTGCTTCCCAGTTGACCGCAATGATATCAGCATTATTGCAACAAAACAGAAAATAATAATCCAAATTGAAATTTATATGAAAAAAAAAAACCCAAGAAATAAACAATACAAGAACTAACAGGACAGTTCATCAGTCCAACACAGAGGAAGCACTTCTGAAAACGCGCTCATACAAAAAACAATTTCAAAAACATAAACTACAAAAATACCTTTAAGATAAAATGAGCTTAAGGAAACCTGGAAACATAAAAAAATTCTAAAAGCTAAATTAAAATGTTGCATCGTTGTACATGCCAACAGACATAATTGAGACTTTTCAATGAATTTTGTCAAATTGTGACTTAGTTTTCAGAAGGTTGTCTTCACAGTCCCGTTGTTATGTCTAAGTCAATTTAATTCAATTTAGTTATTATATAATTATATAATGATGATATATTATAACCACTGTGAATACTATAAACAAAACAACACAAAGTTTATAATAGGAAGGCAACAATGTTGCTAATAACCACCACTTGGTGTTTTTATCTGTTTCAGTTTGTGTGAGAAAGTTCCTGCTGCTTCTGGCTCCCTATTAAACTATAAAAAGATATTAATTCACCTGTTGAATGAGATTATCTCCATTGTTTTTTACAGAGGTTCATTAACTTATGAATGATTACTGTTCACACATTCCTCCACTGAGTTGTTATATGCACTGCAGCAGGCTTTTTCTAACAGGGAAATGGCTATTTTGACTCTCATTTAACGAGCTCACATTGTATCTCACAGCACAACTAATGATCTACAAAAATATCCTTCCTGCTTATATCTAATTTGCCTCTGCTGCATCTGAGGAGACATCCATTCGATATACCTGATAATTATCTTCTGCCTATTGCCTGGTGCGTTGTGTAATAAGTGCTTCATGTCACCGGGGGCGCAAAAGGATCAACATTATGAAGTTGCTCTTCCTATTCTTCTGTTCCCCAAAGAGACCAGGAAACTCCCCTTTTTAATATTTCAGTGTTACTCTGAAGACCTACAAGAGGTGGAATGAAATTCTCGCTCTGGTGTTAGCTCATTTAATTAAGATTTAGATTTTCTTCTAATAACGCCTCGTGCCAGCATGAGCCATGCAGCCTGATTTAACACATGAGGAAAATGTTTCCAGTTTAAAAGTTGAGATATCAAGCCACACATGATATTCACAAAACTGATGACTGAAAATCCGAATTGTTTGAAACAATCCAGCCTTGGGAATAACAGGCCCATCAGATGTGAATAGACCTTTCACCATCTCATTTGCTCTAGATTTATTATAACAGTGGGCCTTGTGAAGTAAAGTGCCATGAAGCACCATTAAAACGGTGCTTAATGAACCAGCAGCCTCTCTCTTCCTACATCTGAAAAATTATAACAGCACCTTGTCAAGGTATTTATAACTCAAAAACCTTTATAAAATGCTGTAATGTTTTAATGACAAACTTCTATGTAATGCTGGACTTCAATAGCTGTGGATTTTGTAAGACAGACCAGATGAAAGCAGCCCATAGTTGATGAGTACGTCCAGTTTTCCTCAACCCATAAAGGAAACGTATACCTGTAGAAAATGTGTCAGATGAGATCGAGATCTGGCTACATGTATAAGATCATGTGTAGCATCATGGTGAGAGGATGCCTTTTTTTATAACAGATAAAAAAAACTATGTGGCAATGAATGAAGCTAAACAGAGGGTACATCTGGAGGAAAATGTGTTAGATGCCTTCAAAAACCTTTGGTTTAAGTTCAATCTAAAGTTAAATCTTGTTCGAAATCTGTTGCAAGACTTAAGAATTTCTGGTCACTGGTCAATGCTTGCCATCCTGTGTGATGCACTTTCAGGTCTTTCAAAAAGAAAAAGCTGAAAGTTAAAAATGTGTATCTCTACATGTCTAAAGCATTTAAAACATATTCAAAACACCTTTTTGCTGTAATTGCAGTGCAAGGCCATTCTACAAAGCACTGACTCAAGGAAACTGATCACATCCACAACATACTTTTCAGAATTTCTTTGGGGAAAAAATTGGAAACAGTTCCTTTTACTTGTGTCGATTAATCATATAAAATCCTAGTAAAATATCACGTTTCTCATGGACACTATTGATTTCCATGAGCTGTGTGGTTGTGTGCTTGATAGGAATGAATCTGCATGGTGCAAAACACTGAAAGGACCATTTAGAAAGATAATGATCTTCAGGAACTCTTCATAAAACAGTTTGAAGGTCCATTAAAAAAAAAAAGGAGAAAATTCTTGTGAAACAAAGAAACAGAGTGTGAGCAACTCCCGGTGTGAGTATAAACTGGTGAAGGCTTGAGGAAATAAAAATATGAATAACATAATTTTTGCCATACAGTAAATCGGTACGCGGACAGGGTCACAAACACACGGGAAAAAGCTTACTGTGATGGTTGACTTGCCGGCATACTTCCCATACTTAAGCAGCAATGGTTTTATCATCTTCTTCTGGGCCACGATCTGCAACAAGCAACACAAGCAAAGCACCTTTAAGCCCACCGCAGTTAGGAGGAGTATAAAGGGATCTGAGTCATCACCAGCAGAAACTGTTATCAATCACAAACACTACACCTGCAAGCAGCACAACACATTATCAGGTGTCTAACATCACAAATAAGGAATACGAGCCTGAAAGAACTGAATCAGTCATTCTTAATCATGTTATCTTTCTACAGACCATCAACAAACTGTATACATAAAATAGAAGCTTCTGCCCACCTGACCAAGTGTGCACTCCATGCCTCCCAGGAAGTCATCGTCACGCGTCCCTATGCTGTGAGTCCCGTGGATGTCGTAGACCTCGAATCGCAGCTTCTGTACCTCCTCGAAGTAGTAATCCAGACCAAAAACCTTCGCGAAGACTGGGTGTAAGTTGCTCTTGATTACTTCTGTCCTGTCCAGCTGAGAGGAAATACATTCAAAACCAGGCTTCCAACAAAGATACGTAAGAACCGGAATATTCTCCACTGTAATCACAGTTTAATCATCAAAGCAACTGTGAGGAAATGAAACCAATTTCACAGACTGTTTGTGACATCAGCCTTTAATGTAAATCAAAAAAACTATAACCTGCAGCACATTCCTCTTTCTACTTATTTTGAATAACTGCAGAATATATGGTCATATGTTATTAAGCTTCCATCCAGGGAACGACACGAGAGACGGCTGGAGAGCTCTGACATTTAATCACAGCTTGGAAAAAAAAATAAAAAATCTTGTCTGTCTTTGACTGACGGACAAGAAGAAGATGAACTCACTTAGACCCCATGTGCTCAAGATGTTGGTTTAGCTGGCACAGTTGAACATTTTTATGCGGCATAAATCTTCATGAGGACAAAGATCATTTAAAATTATTGTGTGTATTATAATTTAGTCTGCAGAACTTAATATTAAAAAAAGTTAGTTTTTTCTGTTTTGTAAAAATTCTTACAATCTTTGTTAAGAATGTTGTACGTAAACATATAAATCTCCCAAAATGGAGGGAAAAAGGTCTATTATGAGGCCAAGAAGAGCTCAGCCGCTGGTAAATTAGAGACGTTGAGGGTTTCAGCGGTCATCTAAAATGTCACTTCAATATCTGTCGTTTATTTCTGAGTTATTTCTTCAGTGTCAGTGAAGCAGGCCCAGACTTTGTCGTATGATGACTTTAGAATGGGGTGACAGAGCTCTCTTGTCTCTCATTTCTCGCTCTGGTGGAGATAAGATAAGAAAGAAATACAGATTTTCGGCTTGCCATGATTACACCAGCAGTCAAGCGTTTCTTGTAAGACTTTTTTACCCTATTAGAGGGATGATGATCTGTCTTCTAAAGTTGCCTGTGCTCCATAGAGATAGAAAAGGAAAGCACATGTCACTTTAAAATCCCCAGACATCTCTGGGGGCTCAAGTACGTTTTTAAAGCCTCAAACTAGATTTTACTTTAGAAATCAATCAAATTGTTTTTAAAAATACTGTGTCTGCTTCAGAACAAGTCAAGGTCCCTTCTATTTGTTTGTTTGTGCTATTTTGTTCTATTTTTAAAAAAAATTAATCTAGATCAACCCTCCTGCTTCAACATGCACATTTTTCTAGTGCCATCACATAAGGCAACTCATCAGTTTTTTATGGATTTTTTTTCTCCTCCATATTCACATTTTTCTTCTTTAAAATCGTTTTATTGTCTTACGTAGCAGCACTAAGTCTGGGTTCCGTGCGGAAAAACTGCAAGGATTTCAGAAAAGTTCTGCAGCAATAAAAGCAGTACGGGAAGAGGAACATTATTGACTTCAGTAGCAAATTGTATTATTAAGAATCTTTATAGCCATTTTGCTATAGTTCATACAAAAACTACTTATAGTCTAGTAGATGCATCCTAATGTTGTTTTCCTCCTGAATCAACCTCTCCTTTTGTTGAAAATGATAGCCAGGCAGAGCGACTCTTAATGAACTCGATCCAGCATGTCTACATCTGCAGTGCAGTTCATACCATCAACATCCTTCCAATTAAGACCAGAGGGAGGGAGTAGGAAAAAAACTTAAATTGCAGTTTGCAACTTTCATAAAAAAAAAGTCTATATTTCCTAAAACACTCTTTTGACAAGAGCTTTATTTTTGTTTGCTTCAAAGATTAAGAGATGTATGTTACAAGTTATGTAACTTGCTAAGTTGACAACACAGATTTTTCCTTTTTTCTGGGCATGCCAAAAGAAGAAAAATCCCCAATTTGGATTAGGTACAAGTCTCTGCCACTATGACATGTTATGTAACTGCCATTAATTTTATTGATGAAAAATGCAAAGCAATTATCCTCTTGGCTTGCACAGAAAATGACAAATAAGCAAAATATTTTTTTTTAAAGACATATGTGAAGTATTTGAAGTACCTCTTTGGATTTTTAAAAAGGTCTCTTTCCCGATGAAAAAAAATAAAAAGAATCTGAATGAGAATGTTAGATGAACATAGAGCCAGGAGATGAATTACTTCACTGAGACAGTGATAGATTGGCTTAAATGAACCTATTTTAGTCCCTATTCATCAATAAAATCATCTGCATAAAGCCGCCTTTCACCAAAATGGAGTGCTTTCAGAAAGAAAACTGAATAAACCTGGACAGATGGACAGACGGACAGACGGACGGACGGACGGACGGACGGACGGACGGACAGAGTCACTCTTACAACCAACTCTCCCTGGCATCAGTCGTGGTGATCATATAATAATGCTTCTTTCTTGTAATATGCTAATGAGTCAGAGTGAATGGCTCCATACTGGTACTGATCCAACCCTCCAAGAGGAACAAAACAACAAAAGGCCTCCTACTTGCATGAATGCATCCATACATCTCTCTCTATAACTGCACTTAGCATCTACAAATATCTCACGCTGCTGTCTTTGTTCGATGCAATACACTTGACGGAAAGCTTTATAATTTTGGTTCAAATTTGTACCACTTGATTGGAAATTTGCAACATGCTGAGAATGAGCATTTGCTCAAAACACTTGAGTGGCAAGAGATTTGATTGAAGTGCAGACCTTCTGTTTTTTTTCTGTAGTTTTGAGCCTTTGGCTTTCACTTGCAATCTTCTTTTTCCATACATGTTAGCGAGTTTCGAGGGAAACTGAAATTGCAAACTCTACTTTGAAAGGCTTACCAACTTTCTACTACTCAGATTGTGATAAAGTAACACTGCACATTAATTTGACTTGCTTGAATAAAAATAAATTGAAAAAAAAAACAGGTGTACTTGTTTTAAGAATACTGAGATTTGGTGTTAATTGGAACTCTGGATAAACACCCATCCGTGCGAACAAACACTGCATAGAAACAAATGAACAACCGGCTTCACTTGTGCCATTAGCACTTAATGCGTTTTTTGGGGGTTTTTTCCGGCTATCTCTCTCACTGCGCCATCTGTATGCACAGATTTGGAGTGAGTCTGTTTGCTGATGAAGAATAGTCAGAATCATATAAGATGGGTTGTGATGAAGCCTGTGTTGCCGGCTTGTTGCTGGTGTGAGGCCGGAGCCATCTACAAAGAGACAACCCTCACATGAGAAATGTGTTTCTGTAATGAGCTCCAGCAGGAGGGTCCAACATTATGAAACATCAACAAACAGATTGGATTTGGGTGAACTCCCGGGAGCACACACGCAAGGAGCAAAAGGGGAAAAAAATGGTTGGTGGCTGCACAAAATTTCATAAAGTCACATCATCATCATCTGCCCTGTCTTTTATGTCCTAATGAGATAAGTGCTCTTTTTCAAATCTCAGTGGCCAAAACAGGCATAAGCGCCGAGGGAAAAAAAGAGGCTTATATGCTGGGGGTATGTGTGGGCTCTGCTTCTTACTCAGTTATTGACGTAAGTAAACAGTTTACACAAACAGAGGTACCTCCCATATGTGAGGGATCTGACAGCAGAGTGTCAGACAACAAGTGCTCACCGTCACAAATTAGACAAATGGGGATGGATGGATGGATGGATGGATGGATGGACGGACGGACGGACGGACAAACTTATCATGAGTGAATCAGTTCATATGAATCTGCGTCACAAAGCGAGACTAAAAATATCCACTCATAAACTTATGCTACAGTGAACCCACAATGCAACCGTACAGCTAATTGTTTTTATCTGTTGTCTAAAAATAGCATCTTGTGATTCCCTGTTCATACATCCCCAAGCATTTCCTACAAATACCTCCCAGGTGAAGAACATCTGGCAGAGTTTCTCTTCTACAATTTACCTAAAATAATGTTTTCTTCAGCAATGACTACATTATATATATATATATATATATATATATATATATATATATATATATATATATATATATATATATATATATATATATATATATATATATATATATATATATATATATATATATATATATATATATATATATAATTAGTTGCAGTGTTCTCTGCAACACTTTAACAAATTATTCCCTCAGTAGAGCCCTGGATTTTAGCCTCCCCTCATGAACATAAATTGCCTAATTAACAGGGAAATAAGAAACCAGCTTCACAAATTTCACATCAGTTTAGGTTCAAATAAAGACCATCAAATGTTAAATATGCAGTGACACTAAAAGGGCTCACAACATTATGTGTTTTTAAACAGTGAAATTGCTAGTGCAAACAGTGTTACTTAACATGGAGACCTCATTTGCCAGCTGTACGCAATTATGTTTTTCACAATAACAGAGGGCCAGCTGGAAATTCATTGGATTACAAAAAGATTTCATTTTCTGAGAGAATTTTTACATCTTATTTGATTTTGAAATGACTGAATGTGTTCTATCTGCAGACACATCTCACAATTTATAATTAAAACCAGATGTTTAAAATAACTACTTTATACAACTGGAAATTGTTTTCAAGTCAAATAGGGTTAACCAATTTTCTTCTGTTTGCTAAAAGCACAAAACAGTCATTTTTAGGATAATTACCATTACTTTCTTTGAAATAAAAAGTTTAATTGCAAGTTTATTACCCCGCATTTAAACAATTATGGAAATTATTTTTCAGTCCCAGAAGTGAGTTAAATAAAGACACCACTGTGAATGCAATGTAAGGCAACACCTCAAACAGATTGTTTGCTTGTGTATCATCATATGAAACTAAAAAATTAGTCAAGATATCAGAAGGAGTATTGTGAACTTCCACAAATCTGCTTTATCTTTGGATACAATCTACACCTGAAGTGACAATGTTCATCTCAAACAATTATAACCAAGTGTAAGCCACATGGAAATGCCCATTCATCATATAGTTTAAGAAAGAGACAAGTTCCCAGTGGATTTTACTGCAAAATGTGTGTTATCAACAGTGGAACACATTCTGTACCAACGTGGGTTGACAGGTCACTCAGAGAGTAAGAAGCCATTACTTCATAAGCAACTTAAAAGCAAGATTACAGTACCAAATATGCCCCAGGACAAAGACCTTGAAGTCTAAAGTAACTGTTTGATGCCCGTTGGAGGAAAAACGGGGAAGCCTGACAACACCATCCAAACTGTCTGGGAGTGGCAGCATCATGTTGTGAAGATGCCTTGTTGCTGGATGGACTTTTGCACTTTACAAAATAGATACAATAAGACAACATCTCACACATTAGCCAGAAAGTTGCACACAAATTGGTTTTCCATGAGAACAATGTGCCAAAGTATACTACAGTATTACTTACGAAGTGCAAGAAGGGCAACAAAATTAATGTTTTAGAGTAGCTATCCCTAAGCCATGATGTAAGACCTGTTGAAGATTTGTGGGCAGGAATGAAAAGATGTGTGCAAGCAAGACAGTAGACAATTCAGATTTAGTTGCACTAAGTTTGTCTGTTGGAGGGAGCCAAAAAAGGATAGCAAAAATATTTTACCCAAATCGTGTCTAAAGACGAGAGGAGCTGCCAGCAAGCGGCACAGTTTAAAAGGTAATTTTAGCAATTAATGAGATATATGCAAACTTATGAACCTGGAGGGAAAAAAAATATCTAAAATAATATCTTATTGATTATTCTGGCACTTATTAAATACAATTAATACTTCAGAAGTCCTGAACACTAGTCAACTCTTTTTAAAACGTCTGTTCTTTGATCTGGAATGACAAAAAGATGTCACAGATACTTTGATCCAGAAGTCTTAGCAGCATAATTGTCAGAATGAGAGAACAGGGGAAACAAGAGAGAGCCTCACCTCAATCCACTGCCCATTGTTCTGGACCATGAGCACGACACAGGGGTCTGACTTATTCAGCGTGTCTCGGTCCAGCAGAGCTTTGCAAGACACACGCAGCTCAACTTTGGAGACACAGGTAGCCGGACCGCTCAGGCTGGTCGCAGGGGAGGTTGCCTCCTGAACTTCATTCATCATGGCTCAAGACGAGAGGAGCTGCCAGCAAGCAGCAAAGCAGTGTGATGTGAAATTGTTGGTAATAGCTCCGGGAGGGAGAAGAGGAGATCAAGTGATTGGCTGCAGGAGTTCGGCACAGACTTGGCACACTCACAGGAGACAGGACCCTTTTGGCTTGGTGCAGATGTCACAAAAAAAAAAAAAAAAACAGGGATTCTTGCCGAGTCCCAGGGGAGTAAACCAAAGCAGAGTTGTTATGACTGCCTGTCAGAGTTATTGTCTTGTGAGGAATCTCATCTCACCTCTCTTGTGATGTGAAGTTGGCAGGGTTGGATATTAGACATCTGGGTGAGATTCCTGCAAAGATTGAGTATTTTGCGTATTTAGATTCAACCTTTAAAAAAAATTATAATTAAAAAAAGCAAACCTGACTGCAATTAATATCAGCATTACAAAGGGAAAAGTCAATCTGAATCACAATCCTTTCTATTGCGATGCATGAACGAAATAAGAAATCATACAATTTGCTGCACTGCAAATGTTACAGAATGAGAAAGCAAACTCCAACATACAAAGAGGGTCAGTGGTTTTCCTATCTCTATAACAAGTAGATAAAAGCAGATTAAGAATGCAGATTATCTGTTTTTTTGTTTTGCTTTGTTTTTTTATTTCCCAAACAAAAATATAAACCACCCCCGAGTTTTTATATAGGCTAGCCTATATTTCTTTGTTGTTTGCTTGTTGTTGTTCTTTTTCTTTGATTTTTAAACAAATGTCAGTAGCAGCTGCCTAGTTTATGTTTCCGTAAGCAAAGGGAATAAATATATGAGAACGGCTTGAAATTTATCCTCCACAAAGTGACATAAACGAGCTGCAGGTTTGTCTTTCAGCACCGCGGACAGCAGCAGCGGCGATGTTCGAAACACGAACATTTCCAACAACACTCGGCCCAAACTTTAAACTCGACAAGGCAGCAGGTATCATGAGATTTAAAATGCGACCTCCTCTACTTCATAGAGCAAAACTTTGTGTTAACGAACAAAAGAAATGTAAGTCAAGTGAACAAAAGCTCTTGAGCGCTTAGTTAATAATTCATCACCGATCGATTAACTAAAAAATCTACATTCTTGCGAAAACAGGTCGTCAAGGTTAACGCAAAACGGTTGATTCCACATTTGCTCCTTCAAACACAGACAGCCTATTTCTACAAACAAAATCATTTCTGACTGAGTGATGATTCATTTAGAACAACCTCCAGTTTCCCGGGAAAACACGTCAATAACAACAAACTCAGCTGGAAATGTCCCCTACCTGCTGTTGTTCTTTTACTCCCGAAAGAAAAATAACACTTGTTTAATCCGCTCTTACAAAAAACAGATTGGTTTCCGTTTATTTATTTTTTTCTTCTGCGTTCTCCTCCGAAACTCATTGGCTCAAGCGTGGAGGAGGGAGTGGGCTCGGCTCTGAGAGAAAGAGAGAGGAAGATGGGGAAATGGAGAGACTCCAGCAGCCGCCGTGATGTTTATGGGTTGGCTTTTAGCTGGGACGCGATTATTTCAGTTCAAAACCCGAGTCCATAAAAGGAGGAGGAGCGGAAAGGGTGGGGAGGGGGGTACAAGTCAGTGGAAGTGCAACACAGAATGACATCTGATAGCTCACGCAAAGCTCTAAACCAGAGGAAGATCTGTGCGAAGCGTTTGAACGCATTAAAGCTGTGACCCATGAAGAAATCCATAAAATATCACCCCCGCTTCTTCTCTCCCCTCAAGTTAATCTGTGTTGCAAATGGGACTTTAATTATAGATTCAGACTAATATGCCTGCCAGATATTTCTCCAACATCCACATGTTTTATATATATAAAATGACTCAATTTGCTGCAGTAGCCCACCTGCCTACCAACAAGTTCTGCTAAAATCACAAACATGAAAGCCAGCGCATATACAGACAGCTGTATCTCTGAAATGATGACATTAATTTAAATTGTGTAGATTTGGGTCCATAATCGCACAAATAAGCATCTAGGTGTACAACATTGTCAAGCCTAGCAATTAAAGGAAACTCATGTGTCAGAAAGTTGAGTTAGAGTTCAGGTTGTCATCATTAAATCTATGATGAAATCTATTAGTTTGTCCCTAGACTCTTGAATCCAGAAAAAGAATCTTACAGGCCGTCAGTCTCATAAAGGTATCCATCCATTTGCTGTTTCTACTTGCCTTCCTGGGTCTCAGGGGGCTGTGGAGTTACTCTGCGTGTCATTGAGCGAGAGGCAGGACACACCCTTCAATCTGCAGTTTGAGAGACATGCATGTGAATGACAGATGCCTATTTTCCTACAAGTGAAGATCCCTGCAAAATCAACCTGATATAAGACTGTGCAATATCCATCCATCCATCCATTTTCTGTTCACCCTTGTCCCTAATGGGGTCAGGAGGGTTCCTGGTGCCTATCTCCAGCTACGTTCCGGGCGAGAGGCGGGGTTCACCCTGGACAGGTCGCCAGTCTGTCACAGGGCAACACAGAGACATACAGGACACACAACCATTCACACAAACACTCACACCTAGGGAGAATTTAGAGAGACCAATTAACCTGACAGTCATGTTTTTGGACTGTGGGAGGAAGCCGGAGAAGCCGGAGAGAACCCACCATGCACAGGGAGAACATGCAAACTCCATACAGAAAGACCCCGGGTCGGGAATCGGACCCAGGACCTTCTTGCTGCAAGGCAACAGCTCTACCAACTGCGCCACTGTACAGCCATGACTGTGCAAAATGATTAATCTTTATCATAGTACCTTAGGAACAAGTACTGTACATCTTGTGTGAATGTGTTGCCACAAGCAAGATGTCTTCTCTCTAAAAAAACATGACAGTACAACCTTTGTTTGCAAATCTGCATCTGAATGAAAAGGAAGACATCTGGAACAATGTCCTTTGGACAGATCATTCAAAGGACATTGTTATTATTGTATACTGTTTAGTAATACACAGTTTAGTGAAAGCCAAATACTGCATACCAATACAAAACAACTTATTCCAAGACCTAACCATGGTGGTGAAAGGATGATGATTTGGGGACACTTTGCTCCCACAAACTCCTTACATCTGACCATTATCTACTTTGTACACCGAATAAATAATTAACTTAAATTTGAACCCATATTTCTAGATGCTGAGACTGGGTCATCAACAGGTCAAGGATCCCAAACTCTACAGCAGAATAGTTAGAAAAACAGAAGAAGCAAAGTCCAGTTTAAAATCATTCTTAAATCTGAGTAAAGTTTTGGAAATCAGACCTTAACAGAGTTTGGTACAACTTAAAGTGCATTAACTCAATGAATTAATTGATTGATTGATTGATTGATTGATTGATTGATTGATTGATTGATTGATTGATTGATTGATTGATTGATTGATTGATTGATTGATTGATTGATTGATTTTCTTTTTAGTTTTGGCTTTAATTGGATAAATAACAACAGTGAGGAATTGGCTGTGTGATTTTGTATGCTTGATGTTAGACATAGATAACTGTAGAAAATGGAAAAGATCATTTGTGTTGCTTAGCGTATTAAACACCCCAATGACTGAAAGAGTGTATTTTCTTTTTTACCATCACAAGATAAAGTCCTTGACAATCTGATTCATACTGTAGATGTTTTCAATTCACCTCACCTCTACCGTATGTTACATAATGGACTGTTCATACACAATGTTTGAGCTTCAACCTTTTCTTAGTCCACCCACAAAATGTATTATATTGATGAATGCATCTCTAGATATTGCATAACATTGGTGAACTGACAAACCAGAACCCACTGAGTTTGAGAAGCAGCAGGACAAATAAGCTGAATAAATGAAAGTATTTACACATTCAAAGTCATTTGTATGGTTGTTTGATTTTAGATGCTAAAAACTCAACATGTCCATCAAGCAAACACATTTTTTAAATTGTGGCAGAAGCTTTAAGGGACACTCATGGAAGACATCAAGGTTATTTGAATCATTCCAACAACACGAAAGAGAAAACTCTTAGTTTTCTGCTTGATATTCATCTGATATGTTGAGTTGATCATTGTGTGAAAACAAAACAGATCTTTGTCAGAATGCCCTCCCAGCTCTGATATCATGCCTAAGATTTCTTTTAAAAAAACTATTTACATGCCTGGATTCAAACTCTCTGTGCTTAAACATCGTCTAGTCTCAGCTCTCCTGGGCAGTTTTCAACCTCACTGCCTCTTCTTTTTCTATGGGCTCTCAGACTTGGTAAGAAGCGTCTGCTCTCAGACGCACACCTGAGCCCTGTTACGCCACAGCTCCAAACAACAACCATCTGCTGCTGCTGCTGTCAGTCCAGCACCTCACAGGACGTTCCCTGGCGTTTACACATGGATTATCTATTCATGCCGCCTCCCCCCAGTTGCATCGACAGCGCAGCTTGGTGCTGCTGACCAAACTGCATGCGAAATAAACCCTAATGGGAGGACGTGAGACTATGGCCTAAGGCACAGGCGTCAAGTTTTCTCTCTGCCTATGTGTCTGTGCACCATTATCGACAGTTCTCTACCTGCAGCTCCCCTGAGTGGAGGTATTTTTGGACACTGGAAGGATTTTGCTACCAAGGACTATTGTGTCTAAAGTTTCTCTCACTAATAAAGTTGGATCAACAATGAGTGATGGACGTGTATCTGAAAAATAACCTTTTGCAAGCTGACGTTGATAAACTGAGTCTGACTGGCTTGCGTACCAAGACGCGGAAACAAATCTATGGTATTGAAACGCTTATTCTCTTATTGAAACTTGTTAGTTTCTTGTTTTGCTTAACAAAATGTGAAGAAAGAGGAAATATTGGCAATTTAATATTCCTTTTACAAACAGGGGCTACAGCACGGGAGAACCATACACAATCAGGATGGCGTGGCTCCTCCTCCTCATACTGGTCACCAGATTGGTAACACTGCTGTCAGATGGCATACCAGTCCTCAGGCATCATTGGTTTGTCACACTGCAACCAACGGCACACTCAATTTAATCCTACTAGTCTCTAAAGACTGTGACTGAAGTTAGTCCTGACCTCTCCACTGGCTAATTCTGGAGGCAGTGCCTGATAAACCCCATTCTCTGGGAGAAAACATTAGCATCTTGGACAATAGACTTCAGTTTCAAACACTGAAAATATAGGACTGTCTCTGATTAGAGAATCTCATCTTGGTGTCTCTACATTGCCTTCAATAATAAAAATCCTCCGGTTTCCAATGAGCAAAATGGCACCTAACATCACTTCATAATTTATAATCTTTATAATCTATCTAAATACATTAAAAACAAAATTACTTCACAGATTTAGAAATACACACAACCCCTGTAGTAGCAGAGGATGTTAATAGTTTGGCAATATGTGCTAACATATTAGTTTGTGCCTAATTAAAATTTTGTTTCACCTCCCGGCATAGCAACAAAGTTGCACTGAGAATTTCTTGCCACTGATCACTCCTGATTTCATCTCTGCATTGTTTATTAGTGTACGGTAAATTACACAAATCTTTAATTACAGTACGTTGAGTTTGGCAGAGGTTCTCTGGCATTTAAATTAAGATATTTTCTCTTTCACTAGTTCAAATAAAAAATGAGTCCAAAGAGTCAGCCTCCACATACTAATTGTGTTCTGGCAATGCATCGTTAAATGAAAGCACATGAAAATTGCTTTAAACTTGGCAAAATAAGAGTCTTTACAAAATTACAGTTCAAGATTAAGCTTACATTTGTGACAAATTTTAAGGTGTTATTGTGCCCCCTACTGTTGGATAAAACAAACATCCATCCATTTTCTGTTCACCCTTGTCCTGTAGAAGGTCGGGAGGGTTGCTGGTGCCTATCCCCAGCTACGTTCCAAACGAGAGGCGGGTTACACCCTGGACAGGTTGCCAGTCTGCCGCAGGGCATAAAACAAACACTGAATCAAATTTCTGCTTCTTCACTACAGACTGACCCATTAGATTTAATCTTTTTCACATCTCACCTGTCTGGTAGTCTGGATACTCGAATTTTAAAGTACTGACATTTCAATCGCCATGCTTACATAATTCAAGTGAAAATGTATGAATAGGAAACTTCCAAAGTGTTTGAGTTATTCTCAATGAAACCTTCTCATGGATATACATTTGTTCCACAGAAGCAATATTAAATCCTTTCAGATCTGTTAAATAGTATCAAACGTTTTCTCCAGCTCTGTCAAATGCTGCACATGAAACCCAACCTGATGATTACTACAGACCTCTCTCTAGTAATCATACAAGAGCTCACTTTAAAAAAATCTCAATTTCACATTCCTCTTTTTAAAGACTTTATTTTGCAAAGTTCCATAGTGACTATTTTCACTTTTTCTTCTCCACGTCCTGCTCAGCTGCCTCTTTGGCCCTCTTGGCGCGAATGCCGAAGAGACGAGCGTTGGCTCTGGCCATACGCAGGCTGGCAAAGGCCTTGAAGTTCTTCTCATCCTCAGAGATAATGTGGGCCTTCTCCTTCTTGTAGACCTGAAGAAATACAAGTGTGGATGTAAGATATTTCACACAATGTACAAGATTGGCAACCCAGAATGTTTTAAAAAAAAAACAAAAAAAAACAGAGCAGTCATCAGAAAAAGGGTTCAAATGTTTCATCAAAGTAGTACAGAGATTCCGGAGATTTGTCATCAAATGACTGCTGCCATGAAAACGTTGGAATAAGATCACCAGCCAATTATTACGGAGCACGACAGGTCACGTAAAATTTCTTTAAAAAATATGACAACTGGTTTAACTTATGAACATCTATGCAGGAATTGTGACTTACAGTTTTGATGGGCATAACTGGGCCAGAGAGCTGAGTGGCCATCTTCAGTTCCTCCTCCTGGACAGGGGGAAAAAAAAAAAATCAATACATCTTACCATCAGACATTCAACCTTAATTGAGCAAAACCGTACCAATGTAAGTTATTTTAAAGTACTCAAATTACCAGGCTTCCTATTCAGTAGATAGTAAGCCATCTAACCATCTTTATTTTTCAGGTTTGTTTACTCAGCAGGAACAGACACTTACAGAGCTGTCTCCCTTCTTAGGTGCAGATGCCTTTCTGGGGAACAGGATGAGTTTGGAGCGGTACTCCTTCAGGCGCTGCACGTTGGCCTGAAGAGATTCTGTGGATCTGTTGCGGCGCCGGGGGTCCACAGCGATGCCGATGGTGCGGGCTGTCTTTTTGTGGATTCCAGCAGCCTGCAGAAAAAAACAGCACATTGACAAGTTGAACATCTAAAGCACGTCATCCTAATAGTGCTCAGATAAAGCCTTTTTATTTTTGCAGCCATCAGAATAGGGTTCAGCATTTTCATCAAGAAAATACAGAGATTCCGGAGATGTGTCATCATCTGACTGCAGGAATACGTAAACACAAATAATCTTGATGCATTTGATCACAAATGACAGTCATAAACATCCTTTATTTTGCCTCAAGTAAAATAAAAGAAGGAAAGAGCAAACAGTGCTCTTTTAACCGTGGTCAAAGAACTACAGGGGGGAAAAAATGGCGTAAATTGTCAACATCATGCCTGTGCTGCATTTTTCTTATTCCAGCATCGATTAATAATGATTCACAGTGAGAGGTTGGGTCTGTTCTTTCTCTGTCTACAGAAACAATAGTAGTTTGGACATGAAGGTGAGACAAACCTGTTTCAGGACATCCTGCCTCAGCATGTGAACACATTTCATACTGACCACCATAACTACTGACGATTTGGGTCGTTTATATTCACGATAAATGGATTGTTCCATTACGTAAAACACTTAACATCTATTACTATAAAGAGTATGAAGTGCTGATTTAAACTTGAACTTTTTTTTAAATTTTGATTTATTGAAACAAGCAACTGAAGTGCAGCGTATTGCTGTTTTGCTTAAACATCTTTGTTCAAACAGTCAAAGATTTGTTTTCTCAAAGGTTTACTTCAGCAGCTGCGAGCTGCATTTTGACTCAGCCATGAGAAACTCACTGCTTCAGGACGATTACAGTCCAAGCTCCAAAAAGAACAACCCAAGACTGGGAACATTTTCAGCTTATAATAGTTGGTTTTATGTTCACGGTACATTTATTGCACTAATGTTCAAGACCTAAAATTTCTCTGCTGAAATCTTTGCATAGTTAAAAACCACAAAAAAATTCAAGTTTAGCTAATTTCCATATAACCATAATCCTTATTACATACAAACAGAAATCTGAATCTCAGGTATGACATTTGGGTTTCATAACTCCAAAGCAAAGTTTGATCCATATCAGTTTGGTGCCAAATCATTTAGTACTTATATTGGATTTCTTATATATATATATATATATATATATATATATATTTATATAACTCAATCTGGATAAGTTACAAAAAGAGAATTAAAAAACTGTAATGAAGTCGAACAATAGGCATGCAAAATAAAGAGAAATCAGTGACCCAATACTCTTGAAAAGTACAGCAACCATGAATACATTTAATGCATTACCTTGAGTTCCTCCAGGGTGAACCCACGTCCGGCACGAACCTTGGTGTGGTACCTAATAGTTGGGCATCTAACCTGTGGTCTCAGGGGTCCAGCAACAGGACGAGGAGCAATGCGGCGGGCTTTGGCCTGGCGAGCCTTTCGCCTGGGGAGAAAAACATTTTTCTTAACTTTAACCAATAAAGCAATCCATTACTGTGTAGACACAGAGCAGGACATAGCTCCTACCCACAATGCAATCCTAAAATATTGCTGTTGTGCAAGCTTTGATTGATAATCCAAAGGTTTACAATATTTAACAGTTTACTATTGTAAGAACTCAGTTACTTTCTAAGATGTTCATATTCTTGCCAATAAAATATATTCCGGGTCTTTCCTCCTCTCCATTATGTGAATAAGATAAAACATAAGAACCTTAATCTGTCTTAATATTTTCGGGAAAGATTAAACAACTGATGTGAGAACAGCAGCACCACTCAAGCACATATGTTGATTTTTCTACTAAACAAGATGATAAAGTATCTTCATTTTGGAAAATGTAAGGCAAAAGCTGCAGTTCTCTCACCAAAGATGTTACAACCAAGCAAGATTAAGATCTCAGACAAATTAAATTTATATGAGCATTGTATTTTAGGTTACATTCTACTGAACTGTAATCATTGGGTTATTGCTACTCGTCCACAAATCAGTGGATGCTCCATTAGCATGTGTTCGCATCACTGCTCTCACCTGCGGAGCTTCCTGGCAGGTTGGTTGAACCAGGTACGCACTCTTTTCTGCCAGTCTTTGTGGAAATGTGGGTTCAGGATCATTCCATTCCGGCTGGGGGCCATGGTTGGCTAGTTCCCTTCAACACAACGTGGAAAACAAGAAATGAGCGCACAGTAACACCGGCACGCCAATATACGAGGTTAAGTGCTACAGGCTAGCACGTAAACTGAACTACTGAAGCAGTGCCCCATTCCTCTACAATTCTCGGTGACCACACAGTAACTTGGTTAATCACTTTTTAACATATTAGATCTATATAATGTTTATTCCGCGGGTTACCATCTGACATATACGAATTAAAGGCTGAATTATAAGAGCAATGCTAACAGCTACCGTTTGACCCAGTAGCTTCGCTAAACATGTTGTTTTCAGCAATTCAGCGGGAAAAATTATGACAATAATTATATTACTATAAAGCTGAAAATCCGTACTATTTTATTTTGTAACATAATATTACCGATTCCCTTGGAATATGCAGGATTATGGCAGATTGTTAGAAAATATGGACAGGATAATTTCTCATACCTATGAGGGAGGAAAATGGCCGAAAGGAAAAAGGAAGTTGAAAGGCGGCGCATTGTGGGATATGGAAAAACCAGCCAATGGCAGAGCAGATGATTGATCAAAGAGTAAATGCATTCAAAATAGTTCACCCCACGCACAATTAAACAACTTTACAAACAACGTAAGGTGTAAAATATTAACGTTTATCATATCCTAAAATAAAAAACAGCATTCCTATTTATGTCAACAGATGATTTCAGTTATGAAACGAGATAAACCGAAAAACAGAAGCTTTTGTTTCTTTCTTTCTTACCTGTATAGTACCGAGCCCTCTAGGGGACTCCGTAATATAGAGCTCCTTCCTATCGATAGTTATAGTTAAGAAAGCATTATTCTTCAAAATGACCATGGGAAAATATTAAAGAATACAGAAAATATGTAATCATGACCAGTCCTGTGGGAGGATAATGTTTTAGCCTATCTCCAGTAAGCTGTTTCAAAACATTTTACCTTATGCTCTAAATAACTGCAAATAACGTGAAAGTGTACAAATATTTCGAATGAGCCAGTTAATGAGATGTATAAATATTTCAAAATATTTATATTTTTTAAATATTGTATGCTTTCTATGATGCTTTTGACAAACCAAATTGGTGAACTGTCTCTATATTAAAATATTTATTTTCTTATTTTTTATCAACACCTATATGAAACTTTGGAGAAATTTACTAAAATACTATGAAGTGAAGATTTATTGTTTTTATACTAGATGTAGAACTACTTCTCCATAGACTCTGGTAAACTTCTGTATTCAAATTTCTTTGGAGAACAGAAGCAATATTCAAACCCTAAATTGATTATTGGTTAGCAAATAACCTGTCAGTAAAATTCTCTAAGATGATGGCCCCTGGCTTTATCAAGATCACTACAATAACAGCCAGGTATCATCTGACAAAACCTGACGTTTAATATGAAAAGAAAATACCCAATGCATGGTATATTGACCAGTAATAAAAAAAAAAGACAACCTTTTCAACCGTCAAGCTTATGTGTGATGTTGGCCTAACTTTGCATGGAACACTGATCGTGTAGCTTTAAGTCTCTTTCATTGCTATACAGGCTCCACTGTGGCTAAGCAAACCAATATTCTCTGTATTAGGATGGATCAAATGTTTGAATACTGGGATTCTCTGGAAAGAAAAATTCTAACGGTGCAGGAGAAACAACAAAAAATAAAAATTTTTGTTTCACTGAAAAGCCTTTGACTAGAAGTAGGTGTCACAATCAGACAATTTCTCAACCTCATCTTCTGGTTATTTAACCTTGAAACTTCTCAAAAAATCTTGATACACTCTGAGTGACAGTATATCCTTTAATTATTTTTATTTTCTTTTTGCTAGATGTTGCATATCGCCATTTTCTGAAATAATGGCAAAACAAAATTTTCACAAAAAGCTTTTTTTTCCCCGCCTAAATCATCTGTTGACAATAAAAAGGGGCTGATTTTTATTATTATTATTTCCAAAATCACTTTTGACAATGACACAGGCTATTATTTCAAGAAGGTGATGATGTGAAAAAATATTCTTTATCATGCACAGTGATCATGGACACTAGACTGTACTGTATCCATCATCCATTGTTAGCACCTTGCTAAAAATGTGCAGCAAACCTTCAAATAAATTATTGACAAATTTGCGGTCTATAAAAAAAAATCCAAGATTAGGAACTTTTAATTACATAAAATTTCTTCACAGAAAATAATGTGTACCACAGTAACTGGCATTTGTTTCTTATTATTGTCTCAGTTAGTCTTCCTACATTTACCTGAGTTACCCTGAAGTGCTCTTCAGCATACTTTTAGGTCCTTTCTTTTGCACCAACCCCACAATTTTTCTTGTAGCATTTAGCTACTAGGAATGACTAACTAACTAGCATGGAGGTGACTTTGAGACTCCGACATGTCACGCCTTGCTGCAGTGCTCTTACTGAGGTTTGCACTTTTTCTTTCCTCTCACTGTTCCTCTCCCAGTGTTTATTCAACCTTCTCCGGGTTGTAGGTAGTTTTTTTGTAATTCTTTATTTTTGATCTGATTGTAGATATTAAGACAATGCTTTTCTTCCACTGAATAAAACTACTCAAAATAAGGGTTTCACTTTATTAAAACGTTCCAGTATTAGGTTAGTTCATAAAGAAGCAAAGTATAAAGTCTACAGTTTTTCATAGTAACCAGTGATGTCAATAACTGTGGTGGGTATGTTCTGCATTTATAACAGGAATTTACATAGACAGGTTGTTTTAACAAATACAGAGCAGCCCAGTTGACAGAATGTGAGTAAACTAAAACTATGGAAGTATAAAGTTTGTTTATAGCATAACATCTGTAATTTGAAATGTTTGAACTCTTTTGTTTTTTTTAAGACAGTAATTAAAATCATTAACTTAAAGCACTCACTGCAGCTTTTGTCAATGGGTTTAACATCCCAGTTGGGTTAATTATTGATCAACTATCTTCAGCAATCTCAGCCTATCTACAACAAAGGGGAAAGGTCAAGGTGCATGGAACTAAAATTAGGACAAGCAGACGGTATGACCTGTCACCATCCGTACAGCTGCGACAGGATGTGAGCATGTGCGACATATCATAAAGATATACTGTGCCTTCTTGAAACATACAATGCAACAGATTTCAGGCAGATTAAATCAAACTTAAAGACTTCTCAGTGTTTTAATAAATGAATTAAAAACTGAATTCCCCAGCGTTTCAATACATCTATGCACTATTTCAAAACAGAGCAAAGTTCTAGGAAGAAGATCCAATAATACGTAGCATAAAAGCCCTTTAGATTCACCGGTGAATTAAAAAACAAATCCCCACTTTCTACATGAAAAATGTTGCTGGGTATTTAAAAATTTGCAGCACACTATAAAGTGTTCATAACATAAATAGATACCGTAAAGAATGTTGCAGGTCACTGCCAATGTTAGTAACCCAGTCTGCTAATATTTGACTACAGCTACATAACAAATAATCACAATAAATTTGTTGTCTTATTCTTCGAGCGACTTAATAAATTTATCATAAGCAGGTTGGTCCATGAGCTTATCGAGTTCTTCAGGCCGTTCAATGGTCATCTTGATTAGCCATCCTGAAAAATAAAAAGGAAATCTTGAAAGTAAAACTTGGACATAGCTCTATTTTGGCAGCTTTTCAACTGCACTGGTGACAAAAGCAGCAGGAAAGGTTTATAGGAACGACGACAAAAATCTATGATGAGCAACATTGAGACTTACCGTCTGCGTAGCAGGATTTATTCACGAGTCCTGCATTTTCGGCCAGCTCCGTGTTGATTGCTGTCACTTCCCCTGTCAATGGTGAGTACAGCTCACTGGCAGCCTTTACACTTTCCAAGACACCAAACTCATCTGCAGCAGAAATAGACACAACACAAACGATTACATTTATTGCACAGCTATAAACACGTACTACGGTGTAGGATATTCCTTGATCTTACCCAGCTGTTCAAGTTTTTGGCCAACCTCAGGCAGTCCACAGTAAACCAGATCACCTAAGGCTTCCTGAAGTCATCAAATAATAATAATAATTTTATATATGTACCACAAAAACACAGTGCATGTGAAGTATTAAAGTATTGACACGAACAAAGGGATTTACGACAACATCTCCTGTTTAGAGGATTTTTTCTGACAACAAATGACCTCACATTTGGGTGTTGCTCCCAAACAGCATAAGTATAAGCAACGCCAAGTAGTTGGAGTTAGAACATGTTGAAACAAGCTGTTTGCGCCCAAGTTTTAGATGTTGTCTGTTTGGCATCACAAACTGTCTCTGGAGAGCTTATAGATGACCGTTTTTAAGTGAATAACTACAAGGTATCTGAACAATACACATCATAAAAGGATTTCTACTTTTCTATAAACTACGGTAGTTTAAAAGGCTTTTTTCTGCTTTTTCTCAGAAGCTGTGGCTCATTAGCACAGGAAATACTCACCATTAAAAACAATCATGCCTCAACTGCTTCATTCAGGTTTAGGATAATAAAATTCTGCTTTTTTTTTTTTTTTTTTTTTTTATTTTTTTAATATATATTTATTAGATTTTCAGAATATAACATACATAAATCATACATGAGAGTATAAGTAAATATATATGCACATATACACGCAGACTTACATATCCATGTAGATACGGTATGTAACAAAATTCTGTATGAAAGCAGTATACTCTTATCAATCCAGTAACAAAAATATGAGAGAAAAAAAACAACAACAAAAAAAAAACTAAAACAAACAAACAAAAAAAAACAAACAAAAAAAAAAAACAAATATTATAACAGCAAGTCAGGTTACACTGCATTGAGTACTATCTACAGTTAAGGAATGGTATTACCTGTCTATAAGGGCATAGGTGGCACATTAAGAAGCTGAGCGAGTGTCTAGGTCGACCCTGGATCGGGAAAGATAATCCAAAACTGGACGCCAGATACTACCAAACCTATCAGAGGAACCCACAACATCATATCGTAGCCTCTCCAAATGAAGAATCTCCGTGAAGTCGCTCAACCACATTTTAAATTGAGGAACCTTGTCAGTTTTCCAGAGTCTCAATATTACTTTTTTGGCTATTACCATTCCATACACCACTGTCGTTTGCATAGAAACGCTGCAGGTCCTTAAAGAAGGAGAATGTCCAAACAATGCAATCTGGGGGTCAGGAACCAACGTGCGTCCATAAACCTTAGAAAACAAGTTGAAAATCTCACACCAATAATGAAAGAGCTTGGGGCATGTCCAGAACAAATGAGAAAGGGAGCCATCCGCGGACTTACATTTATCACATTTTGAAGATGTCGAAGGAAATATTCTGTGCAGTTTAACTTTAGAATAGTGGAGTCTATGGAATACCTTGAACTGAATTAACTGGTGTCTTACATTGATAGAGCACGTCCGAATCCTCCGAAGACCCTCCTCCCAGACCTCACTCCCAATCAGCAAACCCAGCTCCTCCTCCCATGCAGCCCTCAAGGAGTTTGTGGTAAAGTTCATTCGTTCTGCAAAGATGTCAACCAAACTCGTGATAAACTTTTTCGATCCTGGAGAGCCCAGCAGAATTTTGCATAATTTATTTTCTTCCGGGAGAGATATGAAATTCGGAATATTAGTTCGAACATAGTTTCTAATTTGCAAGTATCTGAAGAAATCTGTATCTAGAAGGGAAAAACAGCTCTTCAGCATAGCGAATGAAGCAAATTTTTTGTTAATGTACAGATTTTTCAGAGTATTAAGGCCTTTCAAACTCCAGTTTTTAAAGGACATATCTGATAGTGATGGGGGAAAAGCATGGTTGCAGTAAACTGGGGCATGAACTGAGGTCTCCGGCAATTTACAGTGCAGTTTTATTTGCTTCCATATTTTCAAAGAATTTAAAACGATTAAATTATTTACCCCACTAATTGCTGGGGATATCTGTGCTGCAAAAGAAGAGCCGGAAGAGCTGTCAGTAACACCACTTCTTTCAATAGCCACCCATGGGGGGGAATTTGCAGGCAGTTCTTGTGCATCACCTTCCTGCCAGTATACCAAGGCTCTTGCATTTGCTGCCCAATAGTAATGCAGAAAGCAGGGTAATCCCAATCCCCCTATCTTCCTTGGTTTATATAAGTGAGTTTTTGATATTCTATGGGCTTTAAAGCCCCAAACAAAAGGCAGAATTATTGAGTCTAACGATTTAAAAAAGCCTTTGTTAAAAAAAAGGCAAACCCTGAAAAAGATATAAAAATTTAGGTAAGGACACCATTTTAATAGCATTTATCATTATCATCGACAGAGGAAGTGTTCTCCATTTATCAATGTCTTTCCGAAGATTCTCCACTTTTTCCAGAAAATTCAATTTGAAGATTTGTTTAGGGTCCTTTGGCAGAATAACCCCAAGATATTTCAGTTTGTCCGTTATCTTAAATAATAGGTTATCTAAAAAGTCGGGAGTGAGGCTTGCACCTAATGACATAAACTCACTCTTCTGCCAATTAATAGTATAACCTGAAATCTCACCGAATGACCGAATGAGGTCTAGGAGTGCTGGCACTGACCGCTCAGGATGTGATACGAAAACCACCACATCATCAGCATACAATGAAATGTGATGGTCAATGCTTCCCAATTGAATCGGTTTGATTAAGGGGTGTTCTCTAATACTAATGGCGAGGGGTTCCATAGCGACCCTTGAAAAGCAAGCTAAGAGGGCAACCCTGACGGGTTCCCCGGTGTAGCAGAAAGCGCTCTGACTTGTCCTGATTTGTAATGACAGAAGCAGATGGATGAGCATACATTATTTTGATCCAAGACACAAATTTATCACCAAATCCAAACTCCCCAAGTACAGTCAGGATGTAGGGCCACTCCAGTTGGTCAAATGCCTTTTCAGCATCAAGGCAAAGAGCTGCTCCCTTAAACCTACTGTCATATTTATGATACATAATGTTCATTAACCGTCTGACATTAAAAAATGAAAACCTATTAGGAACGAAGCCCGTTTGGTCCGGGTGTACAATAGAGGAAATATGTTTATTTAGCCTATTTGCCAGTACTTTAGCGAAGATTTTAATGTCAGAATTCAATAATGAAATAGGGCGATATGATGAAAGCTCCGTCTCCTCCCTGCCTTCTTTACATATTAAAGTTATATTGGCTTCATACATGGTGGGGGGAAATTTACCTGAGTCAAGAGAATGAGCGAACATCCTCCGAAGGAGAGGGGCAATTCTCCCGGCATATCTTTTATAGAGTTCAGTTCCAAACCCATCAGGTCCTGGGGCCTTGGCCTTGGGGAATGCTTTAATTACATCCAGGATCTCTTCCACAGTGATGTCTGCATTAAGAGCCTCACGAGCAGCTTCACTCATCTTAGGGAGATTTAGATCTTTGAGCCAGTTTGAGATATTTCCTTTTGCCTTAGACATGTATAGTCGTTCATAATATTCCTTAAAGGAGTCATTTATATCTTTTGGATCAGTTATAATTTTTCCTGCTTTGGACTTAATTTTATGTATTGCCCTGTTGGCCTGCGAGCCCCGCAGTTGACGGGCCAATAATCTATGGGGCTTATCACTCAGCTCAAAGTGTTTCTGCTTAATTTTGAACAATTGATCAAGCACCTGTCTGGACAGGATGGTGTTATATTCATATTTTAGAGCAAAAATGTTTTGTAAAGTCAAAGGGTCATTAGAGGACTTGTAGTTAGCTTCTAAGCGTGTTAATTCAGCCTCAATTCCTGTGAGGCGTTCTCGCCTTTTGTTTTTCAGAAACTTTTCGAAAGAAATAATATGGCCTCTGATCACAGCTTTAAATGTTTCCCATAAAGTAGAGTCTGTAACATCTTTTGTATCATTAGTGTCTAGGAATTCAGAAATTTTATCGTCTAGGAATTTACAAAATGTCTCCTCTGATAGCAAGGATTGGTGGAAGCGCCAGAAGTACTGTTGTTTCTTATGATAGAGGTCGAGAGTCAGTGAGACTGGAGAGTGGTCCGAGATTAAAAGTGTATGGTATTTTGAAGATATTACATTAGATATTAATTTAGAATCAAGAAGAAAATAATCTATTCTTGAATAGGATTTATGCATATTTGAAAAGAAGGAATAATCCCTCTCCACCGGATGCTGCAACCTCCAGGCATCAACCAAATTTGTTGAGGTCATAAGGGTGTTCAAAACCGCAGAGGAGGAGGAGGGAGGCTGCCTTGTTCGAGTTGACTTATCCAGGTAGCTGTCTAGCACACAGTTAAAATCCCCTCCCAAAATTAGGTGAGTATCAGCCAGGTCAGGGAGCATATTAAATACCTTCCTAAAGAAGCCTGGGTCATCAAAATTAGGGCCATATACGTTAAGAAGCGTGACATGAAAGGAGTATAAATAGCCTGTTATAAAATTCTGCTTTTATTTACCACTTGGACATCTACGGTTCATCAAGCGTCTGCAGTTAAAATTATCTGCCTCCTTCTCCAGCTTGGCGGTTATCAAAGATTAATCATAAAGCAATGAATTACCCTGATACAGTGGATTTGCTAAGAGCAAAGTGCAGCTCTGGACAGCTTTTGGACAGCCATCGCAAGAAAGTCAGAGCAACGAGAGTCATAAATGAAAGATTAGAAGAATGACTAATTAAAAAGCAGACCTGAGCATAGTTACTGATTCCCACAGTGCCGATTCCACTCTCCACCAGCACCCACTCATGCTTCTCAGTGAACTTGAGGGCTACAGAGAGAAAAATAAATGCATACTAAAAAAGGTTATATGAACTGTGATTCACTAATTAGTCATGCAAGAAAAAGAAAAAAAACCCACTGTGTTGACAAAGAATAAACATTTGTACTATGGACCACAGCCAGACGTCAGGCTCTCAGTTATGCAAGACCATGTGCAGAAAATGAAAATATCAGCTTACTGTGCGCTTCTGCAGGTGCATGGAGTTATGCTTTCAGGAAAAGGGTTCACAAAAGCAAGAATAACTTGTGTTCACAGTCATGCCCAGTGCTGAGTTGGAGCATTGTGCTTCCAGGCTCATGCTGTCACCCAGAGGGAATAACTGTAGTCCAAAGCCTGAGCAATATTCAGAGCTGACGTCAGAAAACGCAGAAAAATACAGTTTTGAACCAGATTTGTGACGATGCAAGATGCCAATGCATGACTAAAGTCATACAAATAACTAACTGCTCCAAATGCTTTTTCTGATCTTAAAACTTGTAAAACGTGGCAGCTGTTGGGTGGATAATCACTCTGTCGATATTTATATTGCACAACTGCAGCAAAACGGGTGACATTTGCTTCAACAGGCTGCTTACTGGTGCACACAGGTTTCATTTAACGCCCCAATCAGGAGCTCGGTTAATAAGATAAAGCACGCAACATGTGGTCAAATTTACAGAAATAAAAAAACAAACATTCAAGTTAAACAGCACATGCCTAGCTGCCCTTCTTGTCTTTTAGTCCTCCATTTCATAACCTACATCGTTATTTATTATTTATTTATTTTTGGAAGCTGGTTATAATGAGGAATCTGTCCTCATGGGGAGTGGAGTTCATCCCCGTGTTCCGTGGTTCTTCTGTTTGGTTTGCATTTCTTCCTCTTTGTTTTTTACCTGTGCACTGGCCCGACGTCGTGCTCAGAGTCCGCGGGGCGCCGCTCCTGCACAGCAGCCGAGTCGCTGAAACTTGCGAGAATTGCGGCAGCCTGGGAGAAAAGTTTACCGAGAGGCACCGCAGCGCTGCTCTCATCGCCATCTTCTCTCACTCTGCAGCAGACAGGCACCGTGCAACTCAGAACAAACACACCAAGATGCACAAACACACTGAACCAAGAGAGCGCCACCATCCCACTGTGGCGAGCTACTGCGTGGACAATGGTGGTGGAGAAGCAGAGGAAGGGGTGAAAGGTGGGACGCAAAGGTCAATCAATACAAAGAAAAAAAATGTCTTCCAGTTATTGTCGCTATTATTTCATTTATTCATTTAGTTTATTAATTAAAACTAATTAATAAACTATTGCAGCATCAAAAGTCATTCATTTGATGCTGCAATAACATTTATGTTCTAGGCAATGACAAATAAAATTTCTGTTATTTGTAGTGTCATCATCCATGTTGAAAGTGTCCTTCCATAAACTCACTGAAGACCAAGAAACCTTTCCAAGCAAAGCCTGCTGATACCTACGGCACATTTCTCCATATTATAAAAGATTTGGATTGTTTGCACCACCACAATCAAATTAGACAGCAAGTTCTACATCTTACAGCAGAACTTTGAAACTAAAGGTTTTGTGTGGTTAAGAAAAACTGATGAATGGAAATCAGTTGTAATTTCCAGTGAATAATGTAGATAAATTGTATAATTCAATTATATTTATGTTTTATTAGGCCCGAGCAGCAAAGCGCTGCGAAGGCCTATTGTATCTGTATTTAGGCCCGAGCAGCAAAGCGCTGCGAAGGCCTATTGTTTTTGTACTGTTTATTATTAGGCCCGAGCAGCAAAGCGCTGCGAAGGCCTATTGTTTTTGTACTGTTTATTATTAGGCCCGAGCAGCAAAGCGCTGCGAAGGCCTATTGTATCTGTATTGTTTATTAGGCCCGAGCAGCAAAGCGCTGCGAAGGCCTATTGTATCTGTACTGTTTCTTATTATTATTATTATTATTCTTTATTATTCTTCCACCCAAATGAATTGCCTTTTTGGAGGCTTTAACATATTCAAAAACTCACCAAATTTGGCGGACGCATAGAGACTGTTTAAAATTTATGTATTTTAAGGTCGTTGCAAAAATCGCAACAAAAATGGCTCAACAGCGCCACCTAGAAATTTTCAAAAGACCCTTTTCTATTCACTTACTTTGTCGTAGAGACTTGAAATTTGGTACAGTTGTAGAGCTCCCCAAGACGCTCAGAATTTACAATTATTGTCATAGTGCAAGTATCACAAGAAGTCGGCCATTTTGGATTAAAGGTCCGATTTTTACCCGATTTTTGCCGTTTACAGCCTTTGTATTTGATCGAACTCCTCCTAGGGATTTCGATTGATCGGCTTCAAACTCAGTCAGTCTGATCATAAGGCATGGGCGATTCAAAGTTATCAAAACGGTGAGTTTTTGAGTATGTTGAAGGGGGGTTAGCAGGGGTCAAAGTTCACCTACTTGCCATGAAATTCAAAACAGTTATAACTCCTACACTAAAACTCTCAGAGGAACCAAACTTTCAGTGATTGAGCTTCATGGGTTGACCTAAAATACCCTGTGGTCAAATGATGACATCACTAAGGCCACGCCCCCTGAGAACAGGAAGTGTCATATTTTACTGGGAACGGTCCCTATATTACACCTTTGAACTAATCAACATGAAACTGTGTTAACAGACAGGAAACATGTGGCTGTATAAGGGATTCCAGCCCCGACCGGCTTTGATGGAGCAGGTGGGCGTGGCGTGGCGTGGCGGTGACCTCTAACGCCGCTGTCATACGTTTGGCTCTGAATTCCACAATTTTGGGGCGAGCTGCTCCAAACTCATTAGGATGGATCTTTATCCACCCCAAGACAGGAATCCATAATAAAATTTGGTGGGCGTGGCCTAATTTCTCTATAGCGCCCCCTAGAAAATTTTAAATGATCAGCCCCAAGCTATGGTTTAACCTAGAATTATGAAACTTGGCACACATTTGTATCTTGTCAGGACGTACAAAAAAGTCTCTTGGAGCCATGGTCTCAACCCAACAGGAAGTCGGCCATTTTGGAATAAAGTTCCAAAATTGACCCCATTTTTGATGTTTACAGCCTTCGTATTTGATCGAACTCCTCCTACAGTTTTTCAGATACAGACTTCAAAATCGCTCAGCACACACTTGAGGCATCAAAGGTGAAAAGTTATCAAAGGAATTGTCGTACTTCAAAGTATGTGGGCGTGGTTATGTGTCAAACTTTGACTATTCGCCATGAAACATAAAACTCTTATAACTCCTACACTAAAACTCTCAGAGGAACCAAACTTTCAGTGATTGATCATCATAGTTTGACATAAAAGACCCTGTGGTCAAATGATGACATCACTCAGGCCACGCCCCCTGAGAACAGGAAGTGTCATGTTTTACTGGGAACGGTCGCTATCTTACACCTTTGACCTAATCAACTTGAAAGTTTTTCCAGAAACAGAAGAGATGCTGGTGTATTTTGGATTCCAGCCCCGACCGGCTTTGATGGAGCAGGTGGGCGTGGCGGCGTGGCGAAGTGACCTCTAACGCCGCTGTCATACGTTTGGCTCTGAATTCCACAGTTTTGGGCCAAACTTCTCCAAACTCACTAGGATGGATCTTTATCCACCCCAAGACAGGAATCCATAATAAAATTTGGTGGGCGTGGCCTAATTTCTCTATAGCGCCCCTAGAAAATTTTAAATGACCCAAGCCATGCTTTAACCTATAATTACAAAACTTCTTACACATCTGTATATTGTCCTGATGTACAAAAAGTCTCTTGGATCCATGGTCTCAACCCAACAGAAAGTCGGCCATTTTGGAATGAAGTTCCAAAATTGACCCCATTTTGATGTTTACAGCCTTTGTATTTGATCGAACTCCTCCTACAGTTTTTCTGATACAGACTTCAAAATCGCTCAGCACACACTTGAGGCATGAAAGGTGAAAAGTTATCAAAGGAATTGTCGTACTTCAAAGTATGTGGGCGTGGCTATGTGTCAAACTTTGACTATTCGCCATGAAACATAAAACTCTTATAACTCCTACAGTAAAACTCTCAGAGGAACCAAACTTTCAGTGATTGATCATCATGGGTTGACCCAAAAGACCCTGTGGTCAAATGATGACATCACTCAGGCCACGCCCCCTGAGAACAGGAAGTGTCATGTTTTACTGGGAACGGTATATCTTACACCTTTGACCTAATCAACTTGAAAGTTTTTCCAGACACAGAAGACTTTCTGGTGTATTTTGATTCCAGCCCGACCGGCTTTGATGGAGCAGGTGGGCGTGGCACGTCAAGTGACCTTTTAACGCCGGGTCTGATAAAATACAATATCAGACCGAGCATATGGATTTAATCCAGTGCAAACTCACTTAAAATGATAAGGTGATGACATCTGTCAATGCTGGTTGGACAGTGTTGGCGTGGCCAAATGGCGAATATCAGACCCTCGCCATATTCATACGATTGTCTTTAAATCACACATGGATGAGCCGATTGAACCAAACTTGAAATGTAAGACCTGTGGTAACCTTTAAAGAGCTCAAAAGTTTTGAAATGTAATTTGACTCCACTCGCCCCTAGGTTAATCCATCAGCTATATCTCCGCCGTAAATGGACCGATCTCAGATTTTTTGTGAGTTGTCGGGGCGCTCATGTGTGGGCGATCGAGCTGCGGCTCCACCCAAATGAATTGCCTTTTGGAGGCTTTAACATATTCAAAACTCACCAAATTTGGCGGACGCATAGAGACTGTTTAAAATTTACGTATTTTAAGGTCGTTGCAAAAATCGCAAAAAAAATGGCTCAACAGCGCCACCTAGCAATTTTCAAAAGACCCTTTGCTATTCACTTACTTTGTCGTAGAGACTTGAAATTTGGTACAGTTGTAGAGCTCCCCAAGACGCTCAGAATTTACAATTATTGTCATGGTGCAAGTATCACAGGAACTCGGCCATTTTGGATCGAAGGTCACATTTTGACCCGATTTTTGCCGTTTAGCTCGTATTTGATCGAACTCCTCCTAGGGATTTCGATTGATCGCTTCAAACTCGGTCAGTCTGATCATAAGGCATGGCCGATTAAAAGTTATCAAAACGGTGACTTTTGAGTATGCTGAAGGGGGGCTAGCAGGGTCAAAGTTCACCGACTCGCCAAAACTCTAAACAGTTATAACTCCTACAGTAAAACTCTCAGAGGAACCAAACTTTCAGTGATTGAGCATCATGGGTTGACCTAAAATACCCTGGGGTCAAATGATGACATCACTAAGGCCACGCCCCCTGAGAACAGGAAGTGTCATGTTTTACTGGGAACGGTCCCTATATTACAACTTTGAACTAATCAACATGAAACTATGTTAACAGACAGGAAACATGTGGCTCTATAAGGGATTCCAGCCCCGACCGGCTTTGATGGAGCAGGTGGGCGTGGCGGCGTGGCGAAGTGACCTCTAACGCCGCTGTCATCGCTTGGCTCTGAATTCCACAGTTTTGGGCCAAACTTCTCCAAACTCACTAGGATGGATCTTTATCCACCCCCCGACAGGAATCCATAATAAAATTTGGTGGGCGTGGCCTAATTTCTTAATGGCGCCCCCTAGAAAATTTTTAATGACCAGCCCCTAGCCATGCTTTAACCTAGAATTACGAAACTTCTTACACATCTGTATATTGTCCTGATGTACAAAAAAGTCTCTTGGAGCCATGGTCTCAACCCAACAGGAAGTCGGCCATTTTGGAATGAAGTTCCAAAATTGACCCCATTTTTGATGTTTACAGCCTTCGTATTTGATCGAACTCCTCCTACAGCTTTTCAGATACAGACTTCAAAATCGCTCAGCACACACTTGAGGCATCAAAGGTGAAAAGTTATCAAAGGAATTCTCGTACTTCGAAGTATGTGGGCGTAGCTATGTGTCAAACTTTGACTATTCGCCATGAAACATAAAACTCTTATAACTCCTACAGTAAAACTCTCAGAGGAACCAAACTTTCAGTGATTGTTCATCATGGGTTGACCTAAAAGACCCTCTGGTCAAATGATGACATCACTAAGACCACGCCCCCTCAGAACAGGAAATGTCATGTTTTACTGGGAACGGTCACTATCTTACACATTTGAACTAATCAACTTGAAACTTTTTCCATAGACAGAAAACATGTTGCTGTATTGAAGATTCCAGCCCCGACCGGCTTGGATGGAGCAGGTGGGCGTGGCAGCATGCCGAAGTGACCTCTAACGCCGCTGTCATTCGTTTGGCTCTGATTTCCACAGTTTTGGGCCGAGCTGTTCCAAACTCACTAGGATGGATCTTTATCCACCCCCTGAAAGAAATCCATAATAAAATTTGGTGGGCGTGGCCTAATGTATTTATGGCGCCCCCTAGAAAATTTTAAATGATCAGCCCCAAGCCATGCTTTATTTCATCCAGTGCAAACTGACTTAAAATTATAACTTGATGACATCTGTCAATGCTGGCTGAACAGTGTGGGCGTGGCCAGGTGGCGAATGTCAGACCCTCGCCAAATTCATACGATTGTCTTTAAATCACACATGGATGATCCGATTGGAACCAAACTTGAAATGTAAGACCTGTGGTAACCTTTAAAGAGCTCAAATGTTTTGAAATGTAATTTTACTCCACTGCGCCCCCTAGGTCAATCCATCCGCTATATCTCCGCCGTAAATGGACCGATCTGCGCCAGATTTTTCGTGAGTCGTCGGGGAGCGCTGCCGAACACATTCGCGTGTGTTGAGGCGGCGTCGAGGCGGGAAGGTTCGCGGCTCCTGCTGCGGCGAGCGGGCGCCGGCTCTGGAAACGGTGCGAGAGCGTCCGCGGCTGCTGTAACTCCGCGGTGGCCGGCGAGCCGGAGCAGCGCTTGCTGCGAGGGCCGCACGAGGCTGCTTGCAGCTTTAATTCTTCTTCTTATTATTCTGCCCCCCCAAAGAGGGGCCTTGTTGGGGATTTATCATATTCAAAAACTCACCAAACTTTGGCGGAAGCATAGAGACTGGTGAAAAATTTTGAATTTTAAGGTCGTCGCAAAAATCGCACAAAAAATGGCTCAACAGCGCCACCTAGCAATTTTCAAAAGACCCTTTGCTATTCACTTACTTTGTCGTAGAGACTTGAAATTTGGTACAGTTGTAGAACTCCCCAAGACGCTCAGAATTTACAATTATTGTCATAGTCCAAGTATCACAGGAAGTCGGCCATTTTGGATCGAAGGTCACATTTTGACCCGATTTTTGCCGTTTACACCCTTCGTATTTGATCGAACTCCTCCTAGGGATTTCGATTGATCGGCTTCAAACTCGGTCAGTCTGATCATAAGGCATGGCCGATTAAAAGTTATCAAAACGGTGACTTTTTGAGTATGCTGAAGGGGGGCTAGCAGGGGTCAAAGTTCACCAACTCGCCACGAAACTCTAAACAGTTATAACTCCTACACTAAAACTCTCAGAGGAACCAAACTTTCAGTGATTGAGCATCATGGGTTGACCTAAAATACCCTGGGGTCAAATGATGACATCACTAAGGCCACGCCCCCTGAGAACAGGAAGTGTCATGTTTTACTGGTAGCGGTCCCTATATTACACCTTTGAACTAATCAACATGAAACTGTGTTAACAGACAGGAAACATGTGGCTCTATAAGGGATTCCAGCCCCGACCGGCTTTGATGGAGCAGGTGGGCGTGGTGGCGTGGCGAAGTGACCTCTAACGCCGCTGTCATACGTTTGGCTCTGATTTCCACAGTTTTGGGCCGAGCTGTTCCAAACTCACTAGGATGGATCCTTATCCACCCCCTGAAAGAAATCCATAATAAAATTTGGTGGGCGTGGCTTAATGTATTTATGGCGCCACCTAGAAAATTTTAAATGATCAGCCCTAAGCCATGCTTTAAGCTACAATGACGAAACTTGGTACATATGTGTATCTTTTCAAGACGAACAAAAAAGTCTCTTGCAGCCATATTCTAAATCCAACGGATTTTCTGTAATTTTAGATTTTTTAGAAAAAAATATATGTAATTCCCATATCGGCCTCTTGGTGTCACTGTTACTCCACGCATGACTCGGGACAATTCCTCAGTATTAGAAAAGAGTTATGTAATGGCCATATTCGCCAGTGGGGTCACTATTACTCCACACATGACTATGTATACATTTTTACCAGTAAAATTCCCAAAGATGCATCTGTGCATTTTGTAGTTCCACATTTACGTTGTTTTCGGCTGGCTCGTTGAGATAAAAATAGCCTCCACGGATAACATCCACGATTAATCCGTGTTTATGAAACCTGTGTGCGTTTTATTATGTAAGTATACATTTCCATGTCTGATATTTGCTTTTTATCACTTATTAGCACTAGAGAACTGCGCAGAAGCCTGCAGAATTTCGCCTGCAGCTGTACCTTATTAATTTCCTGAAGTAAAAAAGAAAGAAGAATTTCTGATATCTTTATTATTGAACCCTCTTTATAATTAAGAAAATTATGGAAACATTGTTTCAAAACATCTTGTCGTAGCGCATGCCAAAGCTTAAATCTTATTTCTCAGTTCGGTTTCATACGCCCCCACCCCCTCCTCCTCCTCCACACTTACGTAGCAATGTCTGGCTCGTTGGGATAAAAATAGCCTCCACGGATAACATTCACGATCAATCAAGCCGTCATGATATGTGTGCAGTTCGATCTTATAACGCACGACGCACGCACGCGCACCCCCGCCCCCCGCTCTCCCCGCTCCCCGAAGGTGAATATGACGGTTGACAGTCAAGCTAACGTGAGCTAAGCTGTCGGACTATGAATAGGAGACAGATGTCATGGGTATTAGCGGTGAGATGTCCTGTTGTTGCATTCCAACTTATCAACGTGTTTGCTGCAGAGATGTGGATTCTGGTGAGTCTGATATGCTAAACAATTTCTTGCTCATTTAATGGAAGCCACATTATTTTGTTTGAACCGTACATGGGCTGCACACTCAAAGCTGTGGAGTTTAGTACTTTCAAAATATCCTTACAGTTAAAAGTTTGCCTGGCAAACCTATTAACGATATTACCTCCAAAGTGTTGACAGGAAGTGAATTTTATTTATTAGACAATAAAATAAACTGGTCCAAAAAGGTGAAAACAGCCACGAATGAACGTGTCCGTAGTTGCCAAGAATTATAATGGCAACTTAACGCCACTATAATAATTAATATTGAGATAAGTGTCACAAATCTGTGCAGCAATCTGAGCTGTGGAACTGCAGGAGGATCGCTGAGCTTTGATATTAAACGCAGGGCCATAACGCAGAACCTGGAGGCGGTGGGTGGGGTGGGGGGCTTTAAAGTAATTCTTAGAGTTTTCCACACAGCAGTGGACCACACAAATTACTCACGTGTTTTTTTGGACAATCTCCTCTTCAGTTCAACCTTACCAGTGGAGAAACATTGTTGATGTTACCAACAATAGCTTACAATTAAGAATTGGCAAAGCTCAATGTGATTTTCACAGTAGTCGAGCTCAGAGTAACCAAACTTTCAGTGATTAATCGTCATGTGGTCAAATGATGACATCACTAAGGTTAAACTGTCACAACTGTCACACTTAAAGTAAATATTTGTTGTATTTAACATGTTTCATGTAAGAAGTGAGCATGTGATGAAATAGATTCTGTCCTCCAATTTTATGTAATTGAACATTACAGCTAACAAATGTGATGATCATGTGAGGTAATACATTTTATGAAAATTTTCTTATATACAGTATATTTTTTAAATATAAAATTAGTTAAATAAACCCACGTAAAATGATAAGGTGATGACATCTGTATATGCTGGCTGAACAGTGTGGGCGTGGCCAGATGGCGAATATCAGACCATATTCAAATGCGATTGTCTTTAAATCACACATGGATGATCCGATTGGCACCAAACTTGAAATGTAAGACCTGTGGTAACCTTTAAAGAGCTCAAATGTTTTGAAATGTAATTTGACTCCACTGCGCCCCCTAGGTCAATCCATCCGCTATATCTCCGCCGTAAATGGACCGATCTCAGATTTTTCGTGAGTCATCGGAAGCGCTGCGAACACATTCGTGTGTCGTGGGCGGCGTCGGCGGGAAGGTTCAACAGCTCCTGCTGCAAGCGGCGCTGCTCTGGAAACGGTCGCGAGCTTCCGGCTGCTGTAACTCAGCGGTGGCCGGAGAGCGAAGCGCTTGCTGCGAGAGGGCGAGGCTGCTTGCAGCTTTATTTCTTCTTTTTATTCTGCCCCCCCACAGAGGGGCCTTTTTGGGGGATTTATCATATTCTAAAACTAACCAAACTTGGCGGAAGCATAGAGACTGGTGAAACATTTTGAATTTTAAGGTCGTTGCAAAAATCGCAAAAAAAATGGCTCAAGAGCGCCACCTAGAAATTTTCAAAGACCCTTTGCTATTCACTTACTTTGTCTAGAGACTTGAAATTTGGTACAGTTGTAGAGCTCCCAAGACGCTCAGAATTTACAATTATTGTCATAGTCCAAGTATCACAGGAAGTCGGCCATTTTGGATCGAAGGTCACATTTTGACCCCATTTTGGCCGTTTACAGCATTGGTATTTGATCGAACTCCTCCTAGGGATTTCGATTGATTGGCTTCAAACTCAGTGAGTCTGATCAGAAGGCATGGCCGATTAAAAGTTATCAAAACGGTGAGTTTTTGAGTATGCTGAAGGGGGGTTAGGAGGGTCAAAGTTCACCTACTGCCAAAATTCAAAACAGTTATAACTCCTACACTAAAACTCTCAGAGGAACCAAACTTTCAGTGATTGAGCATCATGGGTTGACCTAAAAGACCCTGGGGTCAAATGATGACATCACTAAGGCCACGCCCCCTGAGAACAGGAAGTGTCATATTTTACTGGGAACGGTCCCTATATTACACCTTTGACCTAATCAACATGAAACTGTGTTAACAGACAGGAAACATGTTGCTGTATTGAAGATTCCAGCCCGACCGGCTTTGATGGAGCAGGTGGGCGTGGCGGCATGAGTGACCTCTAACGCCGCTGTCATTCGCTTGGCTCTGAATTCCACAATTTTGGGGCGAGCTGTCCAAAATCATTAGGATGGTTCTGTAACCACCCCAAGACACGAATCCATAATAAAATTAAGTGGGCGTGCCCTAAATACTCTATAGATACCCCTAGAAAATATTAATTGATCAGACCAAGCTATGGTTTAACCTAGAATTATGAAACTTGGCACATTTGTATCTTGTCAGGACGTACAAAAAAGTCTCTTGGAGCCATGGTCTCAACCCAACAGGAAGTCGGCCATTTTGAATAAAGTTCCAAAATTGACCCCATTTTTGATGTTTACAGTTCCTTATTTGATCGAACTTCTCCTACAGTTTTCAGATACAGACTTCAAAATCGCTCAGCACACATGAGGCATCAAAGGTGAAAAGTTATCAAAGGAATTGTCGTACTTCAAAGTATGTGGGCGTGGCTATGTGTCAAACTTTGACTATTCGCCATGAAACATAAAACTCTTATAACTCCTACAGTAAAACTCTCAGAGGAACCAAACTTTCAGTGATTGATCATCATGGGTTGACCTAAAAGACCCTGTGGTCAAATGATGACATCACGCAGGCCTCGCCCCCTGAGAACAGGAAGTGTCATGTTTTACTGGGAACGGTCGCTATCTTACACCTTTGACCTTATCAACTTGAAAGTTTTTCCAGAAACAGAAGACATGCTGGTGTATTTTGGATTCCAGCCCCACCGGCTTTGATGGAGCAGGTGGGCGTGGCGGCGTGTCAAGTGACCTCTAACGCCGCTGTCATTCGCTTGGCTCTGAATTCCACAGTTTTGGGCCAAGCTTCTCCAAACTCATTAGGATGGATCTTTATCCACCTCCTGAAAGAAATCCATAATAAAATTTGGTGGGCGTGGCCTAATGTATTTATGGCGCTGGCTAGAAAATTTTAAATGATCAGCCCCAAGTCATGCTTTAACCTAGAATTACCAAACTTGGTACATGTGTATCTTTTCAGGACGAACAAAAAGTCTCTTGATCCATATTCTAAATCCAACGGATTTTCTGTAATTTTAGATTTTTAGAAAAAATATATGCAATTCCCATATCGGCCTCTTGGTGTCACTGTTACTCCACGCATGACTCAGGATAATTCCTCAGTATTAGAAACAAGTTCTGTAATGGCCATATTCCAGTGGGGTCACTATTACTCCACACATGACTAAGCTCCTCAGACAGGAGGATTTGTTCAGTTTCGTTACTACATGTCCCATGATGCATCTGCTGAGTTTGTAGTTCTACTTTTACGTAGCAATCAAGTTGTTTTTTATGCTTCGGTAGGAAAAAATAGCATTCACGGATAAAATACAATATCAATGCTTTCTTAATCCAGTGTGTATGAAACATGTGCTTTATAATGTAAGTATACATTTTCATGTCCGATATTTCGTTTATATCCCTTATTAGCCCAGGAAATTGACCTCATATTTCTCTAATGTCCGATAACACCGAAGCGGAAAAAGATGGAAAACGGACTTTCGTCACTTCTTTCCTGCCTGTAAACCAGTGGTCCCCAACCACCGAGTCACAAGAAGAAATAATTAACTAGAAAATGATTCTAGTTAATTTAAGAAGAAATTTAAACGGGGCCTGCCAGGGTGCGCATGTTGGTCTGGACCCGGATTTCCGACGCCAAAAGTCGGCGTGGACGCCACAGGAAGCCGCAGCGCGATCGACTACATGAAGAGACAGTGCTGTGGATAAACCAGTCAAATAAATCAGTGGTCCCCAACCACCGGGCCGCTGACCGGTACCGGTCCGTGGACTAATTGGTACCGGCCGCGCAAGAAATAATTAAATATGTCCGTTCTATGTATTGAGTCTGGTAGAGCTTTTATTTTGAAAACCCTAAACTCTCGGTTAGGTCTTGCGCCAACATGCAGCTAGACACAACGGCATCCTCGACCTAAAGAGGCATTGCCCTCCCACCCCCCTTCGTAAGAAGCAATAGCGTTGGTCTAGATCAGGGGTGTCAAACTCCAGTCCTCAAGGGCCGGTGTCCTGCAACCTTTAGATGTGCCTCTGCTGCACCACACCTGACTAGAATAATTAGGTCATTAGCAAGACTCTGGAGAACTGATCTACACAAGGAGGAGGTAATTAAGCCATTTCACATTCCAGTGTTTTGTACCTGTGGCACATCTAAAAACTGCAGGACAGCGGCCCTCGAGGACTGGACTTTGACACCTGTTGTCTAGATCCTTCTAACTTGAATTTCATTCAACCCCAGTCGCTGTTCAGAAACTATTTCAGTAATTCCCCACCAGAGGGTAGTATTGGCCTACAAATGACGAAGAGATTGACTGATGCATCTACTTGCCTGGAAAAAATAAAGGCTTGGATCTCCTCGCTACACTTACCCATCTGCACCAGATTTTTCGTGCGTCCTCGGGGAGCGCTGCCGAAAGCATTGATGCGTATCGCATGGTGTGGGAGCGCCCGCGGTGGCTTGCGCTTTGGTTCATGGACTGAACACATGATAGCCCTATGAGCAGACCAATGGGCGAAGAGGACACTTGAAGTTGACTGAAAATGTTTTATTTGCTTTCTTTTTCTGCATATCTGTCTAAATTGGAAATCAGATGTTTCTATTAAATAATTTTCTATACAATTTGTAGTGCTTTATTTTTAAGCCTTTAAGATAACCTGTCCCTAAAATATGTTTTTCTATCAATTTATGTTCAAACTACAAAATTTCAGTCAGAAATATAAATATATTTCACAACACATTCAGCCTATTACAACTGGCTCAAAGTTATAAGAAAAAATTAGACCATACAGTGGTAAAAGTGCATAAAAATAAATATTTATTAACAAAAAACAATGGATTGTGGATGTCAGTATCAGTGATGTAATGCTAATGTTTGGATGTGTTGTATGAGTGCATATGGAACAGTTGAAGTGCAAAAACAAAGACAAAACTCAAATGTGCAAAAGGAGAGGAGCTGAGGCCTGACAACAAAACCCCACAAGCGTCAAGTGGCAGAGTGGAAGCCGATGGCGACACAGAAGGTGGAGATGGTAAGGTTCAAATACTCTGCGCTCCAAAGCAACGGACCAGCAACACCTGCAAAAGAGAGGAGCACAAAGACAGAAAAGAGCAAAACCCACAGCCCAGCCCTTAATGCCCAGGGCTGTAAAAAGCCTTTTTCTGATCTCATGCATCACACAACAATCATAATACTGCTATGCATAAATTCAGTTAATAATCATAATAATCTTAAAATGTTCCCACTAAAGGAGGTTTAATGCTTTTAAACCTTTACCTTTAATTGCCAGCACAATCAATGGGGCAGTCCAAGGACTTGAACCTTGTCCACAATGTGGAGTTCCAAAACGACTGCCTTTGCTTTTTTGTGCTATGTGACAAGGTAAAGCAAAACCTGCATTAAGAACAGCTTCAAAGATTTAACAACATACATTTTAATCATTATTGAAATTCAATAATACTTTATTGATCCCAAAAGGAAACCAGATAATATCAATACAAATAAATAATATTTCAATTGCAAAAGTATTACTTTTACGTTATTACTTTTGGGTGTGTATCTACCAAATTAATTGTCAAACTTTCATAAAAGCTGTCTTAATGCAAGAAACGAAACCCTTAAACACATTAAATAATTAACTTTAAATAAGTAAAAAGGTTTTGTTAACTTTTCACATAAAGCTGCAATAACAGCTAAGATACTTTTGATTAAATTGGAATAGTAATGTTTGCACTATAAAGTGATTTCATTCATATTTTATAAAAAATAATTTTTCATGTCTTAAAGATTTAAATTAATTTTGATGAAGAAAGCAAAACCTTTTTTCAATGTTCATAATGTCACATGATTGCAACAGCTTAAAACCACACATTACACCCTTATTATTACAAGTTAAAACCACACATTACACCCTCGTGATCACTAAAATATGTAGGCACAACTACTGCCTCCACTTTATATGTCTTTGATTTAACATAAACATGATCAATCAAAGTATCTTTTTCAGTGGTTGCTTCTTTAACTATTTGGATGTACCCTTTATCACAAACAAATTTTTTGATAGTAGATGACTTAAAAATATCGTCATTAAAATCTCCAATCAGTGCTATTGTGTCACTTTGTTTCTCAAGCCAATCAAGTAATTTTCCTAAATTATTTTTAAACAGTGAAAGAGGGTATAGTGGCGGTCGGTAAATTACCCCAAGCACCATGTTACAACTACAAAATCGATGAACTAAACACTCCAAATTCAGCTCCGGTTGTGGTAGTACTTGAAACTCTACATCATCTGCACAATAGATGCCAACACCACCATGTTGTTGGTCTTGTAACGCAATCAGTTCCGGATGCCTGGTATTATACGACAAACATCGTGGACGATTAGTGAAACTGTAACCATCTATCTTTACTGTATCTGTGTGGGTTGAAGAAACCCATGTTTCTGTAACAGCAATGCATTTTGGTTTCCAATGTTCTATATAACAAGCCAAATCTTTTACATGCCGATTCAAACTTTGCACATTCATTAGGAATACAGTAAAAATAGATGTGTTAAATCGATCCAATTCAATTGATCCACTTAAAACAGGTGTCATATTCTGAAGTGCAACCAAAATGTCATCTTTACAATATATCCTTTTTTCATCAAAATTTTCAATTGTCAATCCTAAAAGATTTCTTACACGACTTATAGCCACATAAGCTTGACCCGGTGCAAATATTTTACTAAAAGAAACAACAGCTTCATCAACAGTTAGTCCTTGAACTTTGTGTACTGTACAAGCCCATGCCAACCTGAGTGGAAATTGTCGGCGCATGCCACCTTTAACGGTGGCTCGTTCCTCCTCAGGTCCAATGGGTGTGGATCCAGCCAAATCTGATGATGGATAGTGGCAGCTCTTCCTCTTCTGCATGCCTACACGTTCATCATCAAATTTAACATAGACCACTTTAGGAAACTTGTCCTTTTCTGGTATTAATATTTCTGTAACAGTACCACAAACACCATTAACCAAACCATCGCTAACATCCACATTTTTACACAACATAACACGCGCTCCGTTACCCAATAACAACACTTCTGACAAGCAAGTATTTGAAGCTTTTGCATGATGTCCTTCCAACAACCTCAATTTTCCAGTTTTTTTATCATTGACATAGTCCTGCGCCCCAATAGTTAGAAATTCAGGACAAGTCTCATATAATCGATGAATATTGTGCTCATTTACTTGTTTATTAGTTGCGAATATGTGTAAGGCTGAGCTGACCTCACCTGTTTCACAACGTTTTAAAATCTGTAAATCATCAGCCAATATTGGTGTGCCTTTGGAGCGAGTTCTCATCCTGTTCAGCAGTTGAGAAAACACAGCATCTTTTTGTCTAACTATTTCAGTTAACTCTACAATTTTAAATAAATCTGACCAGATATTTGTGGCAACACCATCAGAATAAAGTGGTTTACCTTTCACAGGTGGAAGCTGGTACATATCACCGACCACAATTACACTAATATTACCATATGATTTAACACTTTGTTTTATTTGACGCAATCGACCATGAACATATGATAAGAGATTGTGATCAACCATTGATATTTCATCTATGATAAGAAGCTGGAGATCACAATATTTGACGCGCAAGGAATTTAGTTTATCTTCACTTAAAGGAGTATACGGTAAGCGTACATCCTTTCCAATAGAAAATGTGGTGTGGATTGTTGTTGCTTCTAAATTATATGCAGCAATGCCAGTGGGAGCTGTCAAAAGTACGCATGTGTTGTCAGGAGACTGACACACTGTGGACAATAACCGTTTGGATTCATATTCAATTGCTTTGATTAAATGACTTTTTCCTGTACCAGCACCACCTGTAATAAAAATATGCAGTGGTTCAGGATTTTTTCCATTAACTTTAGCAAGACACCACTGCCTGATTTGATAAAAAACAGAGAACTGTTTTTCATTCAAAGATCTAATTAATGCAAGCCCTTCAGTTCTAGTAATTTTTCTTTTCTCAAATACAGAAATGTCTTTAGACTGAAAACTTAAATCAGGGATTTGTTCCTGGTCACTGTTTTCTATTGGTCTTTCCTTTTGTAATTCTACACACTCCAGTCGTTCCAATTCAACCTCAGGACACAATTCAGCCCATGCATCTTCCAGCATTACATCACCGGTAACATTGTCCACAGCCTCAAAATGATCAGATTCCACCTCAAATTCACTCCTATTTAAATCCACAACAGACTTTACAGAATGTGTTGTCCCATTAACAAAACTAATCACACCAGTTCTATAAAAGTCACCAAAGGATTCACAATGTGCAGGTTTAAGTTCATTATCAAAGCGATAAGGCATAAATAGCTGCATTATGCTTTGATAAAACTTTTCTGGCTCTTTTGTTTCAGAGAAACGCGCATAACGAACAACTGCTGGTTTTGTCCGAGTTCTTTTCACAACAATGCCAAAATCCTTATTCAATTTTACTGAATTTTTACACTTCTCATTTTTTGACAAAACACGATACTCTGAAGCAAATTTAGCCAGGCACATATCAGAAAACACATCATCATTTGGCCGATTCTTATAGCGGTCAACTATACCAGTCATCCACATGTCTTCTGGAGCAAGATCCTGTAATGTAGCTTTCTGTTTCAAAACAGAAATGGGTAAACTCATTTTTACAATATTATCACCGGTTGGAATAAAAACAACTTTCCGAGAACACTCCTTCAAATGCATGTTAGTCAGTCGATAAACTGCTTCCTGAGCACAAACATCGCGATTATGTAAATAGACACTGCCAAGCCTCTTTAAAGCCTCTTTAGCACTAACATTGCCTTCTTTGGCTGCTTCTCTTTGTGCATTTCCGAGAAGAAGACCAATTTCACGCTCACTTTTCGACATATAAGATACAATATACACACAACATGCATATGCATCAACACAATACTGGATATCAATATTTGCATTCCAAGCTTTTAACAGCGGTCTACTATATTGATTAATCCAGATTTCATTAATTTGTCTTTTTAAAACCACATGTGTATTTCGACTAAATCTTTTATATGCTGTTTCAAATAAATCTTGATTCATGCACAAACTTTCAAACATTTCTTCTACGGTATTATATGGACAGTTGTCCCCTGAAATAGCATTCTTTATCCTTGTTAAAATATCACTCGCTACATCTCTTTCCATTTGATACGGACGCGTTTTATTTTTATCAATACATTCACATTCTGCATTACCATCAGTTTTATCCAAATTACATTTACAAGTCGTGACCGGATCTTGATATTTTTCACCCCGACAAATAAACGTGCGGCAAGATGCAGGCCGAGGGAAATTAAAACGACAAACTGTCCTTTTCTTTTTACAAGTTTTGGAATGTCGTTTTGAATGCTGTTGTACAGATGTAACAACTTCAGACAACGAATCTTCTTCGGACGGAATTTCACATGTCACATACTTATCAATAAATGCAATAACCTCTTCATCTGTGTTCTTATCCAAAATTGGGGCATCACAAATCCAAAAGAGACAATGGCAATGTGGCGAACCACGCTGCTGGAATTCTACACGATAATAGTAGTCTTCGATTTTTCCAATCGGATTAGCAGGAGACATCAGCACTTCTCTTACAAAAACATGCCATCTAAAATCAAACATTCTAGCAGCAGTAACAGGGTTTCGACGCAACAACTCACACTTCTCTGCCCATTGCAACTGTTCCAAAGTCTGCGTTCGGCCTTCCTGCTTTAAGATGCTGTAAAGCAGATTAGTCCATCTCATATCTGCAGATGAAAATGAGGCAAACCATGTGGGTTTCCCCAACATTCTTACACAAGCTAGCAAGTCGCGTTGAGCCGTCTGCCAGAATGCTGGTGTGCCTCGAATAGGTTTCAAGAAACGATAACCATCATCAAACTCCAACAATTTATTTATAGACTGTTCATCCTTCAAAACCTCACTCATATTTTGAGGTGTACAACTTGTACCTTTACGTAAAGCTATTGAAACTTTAGACACAACCTGCTCCAGTTCTGACATGTACTGTGCAAAGAAAATATATTCCACATTACGCGCAAATCTACCATCAGCATGAAGAAGTCTGTTATTAAAATAACGACTCAAAGTCAAACGATACTGCCGCTTTTCATGATAAGTGTTAAAACCCGATGGGAACAATACAGGGAAACATTTTGCTTCGTTAGTACAATCAGACAGCAGTTTTATAGGGTTATTATTTTCACTCGGTGCTACATTCAAGACATTGTCGACATATAAATCCAATGCTTCTTGTCCTATGTCAACAGGCATCAGACAAGTGTCCTGGAACATGCAGTGTTGCTGTCTGTCATGTAAAAGGTCATCATCATTTTCATCTATGATGTCCTCATTTTCTTCATTAACACTATCATTGTTTAAAACAGAATTATTATCTTCCTGAACAAACTCGTTGATCCAAGATTCATTGAACTCAACATCTTTATAATGAAAGTTACAATGTTTCAAGTACCAAAGAGCTTCCTGAACATGCATTGAGTCAACATACTGATAATCATAATGACCTTTGTATGTCAATTTACGCTTTAACTTAACAGGTAACAAAGACCCTTCCATATTACTTCTTGGTAGTAAACTGCACGTTTCAACAACATTTGCTGGCACGCAAGTAACTGGACCGTGCACTCCATTTTGTCCACCTTTTGGTAAAGCCAACATTTTCATAAACGGAATATGTAAAGCTATTAAATGTTGCTCCAAAGTATTCAAGCATGCCAACTGAGGAGGGATGTCATCAACAGTCAAATTATTGCATGAACTTTCTGGGGGCATTTGACCTTTACTAATTTTGTGATGACAACAGTAACAAATATACAACTTATTTCGACAAGTTTTGAGATTGCATGGTGTTATGCACGCATCGTTACATATATGCACATAATCATCACTTATACATTTATCTGCTATTAAAGACATTTCTTTTGTTTTCCTATACGAATCTTTGCGACAATTTAACACCTGATGTTTGAATAACAACCGAAAGCATACACAACAAACAAAATTGGGCCCCTCTTTTACTTTGTCCAAAAACTGCGCAACAACAAAATCAAATTCCTTTGACTTTATTTTTATCTCCCGTCTTTTTAGCTCTACATTGGATATTATGTGGCTCTTATGTTGTGGATTAAGGTATTTTTTTCTACTTAAGTCTTTAACTTTATCTCTGTGAGATTTGTCATCACGATATTTAGCAATGCTAATCTGCTTCCGTTTTTCGCGATGAGATTCGTTGTTATGATATTTACTAAAGCTAATTTGCTTAAGTTTATTGCGATGAGATTCATTTTCATGATATTTGGTAAAGCTAATTTGCTTAAGTTTATTGCGATGAGATTCATATTTATTATATTTAGTATCTACTTTGCTGATTTCCAAAGCTTTCTTGGTAGGTCTCATCATCACGATATTTATTTCTAATCCAAAGTTTTTTTTGTTCCTTGTATAGCAAATTTTTCTTATACGCATTTCTTTTAGACAATTTAAATTTTTGCTTATATGCAATTTTAGTTCTATATTTAATGGTTTTTCTCTGATTCTTTTTTTGTTTTAAATATGTAGAAAAACTGTTATTTGCTTTACCGCTTAAAACAGTTTGCGTTTCATTTTTCTGTATTTGTGGAGATCTTGTACGGATGTGGTGTTTCTTTAACGAAACATTTTCTTCACAAAGTCCAAAGCAAGAGTCTTTATCGCCTTGCTTTGCACAAATAACAACATCAAAATGCTCATTACAGTTCTGCAAATATATAGCTTCGTTGGTAAAATTACTATTATTTGAATTATATTTGGTCCACTGTGTGCCATTAAATACAAATATATCCACACATAACATATCGGCGGCAGATTTAAACTCAATTTCTGTAGCACAGTGACCCACGTACTTCATCTGTGACTGGTTAACATAGTCTGTCACAGAAGCAAAATCTTTTGCCAAAAGTTTTTTCCATTCTTCTGAATTTTTGGTAATGTGTGAAATAACAGCGAGTCTAATTTTACGATGATTTTTCTCAGAACCACTAAGTGCATAGGCTACAGCTCTGAAAAAACTGTTACCGTCATTTATAATATTTTTAATCTTACACACATTTCCCAAAGGCCCACGAAATATCACTTTTTGAAAATTATGTTCTTCAAAGTCTATTTTTAATTTCTCACACAGAGTTTTAGCACTAACTTCAGACACGGGAGTAAATTGCAAAGTAGTATTATGGTTATGTTGCAAAATCCCGACGCACTCGTCTTCAATGGAAGTCTCAGTTTTCACTGTCTTTATACGCGCAATTTTTTGTTTTGTTGTAGTTTGCCGAGTTTTATATTCCCCAGAAACATTCATGCAATAACCATAACATGTTTGTGACTGAGGCTGCTTCACACAAGTAACTGTCTCATAATGATTACCATTAATATTTCGTAAATAAAGACCATAATTGGACAAACTACTCAAAGAACTGTATTCAAGCCATTTATCATTGCAAAATGTGAAAATATTAACACCAAAATAATCAGCTGCAGCCTGAATCTCTACTTCAGTTGCCCAACTCCCAACATATTGCATCCTTGAAACAGCAATGTATTGTGATAAGGAGGAATACTCACTTCTTAAAATACTATCATACATGTGAGAATTCCTTTGCAACTGGTTTACGACAGCAAGCCTAATTTTGCGATGATTTTTCTGGGTGCCACTGATGGCTTGACTAAGTGCTCTAAAAAAGCAGTTTCCATCTCCAACAATTTCATCCGTCATACATGGCACACCCAGTTCTCCGACCACACAAGATACAGAATTTGCCCGTTGATGGTCCACATTCAACTTTCCACACAGTGACTGAGTAATCTCTTCAGAGACAGGGTTAAAATACAATACATTACTTTGGAAACCAGTAACAACTACATCATCTTGAACATCATCCATGTCTGACATGTCAAGTTGGGATGAATGTTCTCCACAAGAATCGTCCTGCATGTCAACACTGTGTGATTGATCAAAAACACCACTGGTCCCTGGAACAACAGCTGCATGTTCAGATGCAATTTTACTTGAGTCCATCTGAACAATGTGAACTCCACTGATCTCAAATAACTTGGGAGAGACATTCAGTTGACTAGAAAATCTTTTAATGTAGACAAAGACCTCATCAAGAGTGTTGAAGTAAAGGACAACACTCTTTCCATTTGATTGTATCATCCCATGACTGTCACGTGCATGAGAGTCCACAATAGCATAACGTCCATTAGAACTAATAAGGGCACAAGTATTGCCACTTATTGTAATAAAGCTGGTTTCATATTTTGCACACATCTTACTGAGTCCATCCCAAAGACTACTAAGCACACCTGCATCAATAAGCTCTTTTTGCAGTACATCAATGGCTCCGGTAACATAGTCCCCATAAGCATAGTCAAAACTTTGTCCATGAACCTGCATCTTTTTAGGCAAGTCTGGAACAGAGAGAAGCTGACTTCCACCACTGATTAAATTGTTGTCACGCAAAAATGTATATAGCTCATTACCTAAGACAACGACATCATCCAGTGTGTCAGCATTCCACAAAAAAACGCTGTCCAGTGTGTGCTTTGTTAAAGCAACAGCACTTATGGCTGCACACTGAACTCCAGCATACTTGAACTGAGCATCACCCTGATGAAACGACCCGCTGAGTGAGGCAACATGGCTACTTGCACTATGGCATGCATCTGTAGCCCGTTTGTCAGCAGTAACTGCTGCACGTGTCTCCACATTACCGTACATCTCTTGTACAGAAATAGCAGAGATTCCGTACTCGACCGCATTTAACGATTCCCTGAGGTTAATAAGGTGAATCATTAAATCGTTTAAACAAGTGTTAAAGACAACTACAGAAGTACCAGATTCTGATGGCAACCCCTGTGAATTCCGTGATCCGCAGTCCACAACAGCAAAGTAGTCTCCATGCTGGATTATCAAGCAAGTTGCACCATGAAGACTAAAGATACACATTCCATGTCTCAACAAGTACTTATTTAACGTTTCATATAGTTCCTCCTCCTGCTCAAAACCAAATGTCCCAAACACGATGTTCCCAGTTACTACTTTCCACTTTCGACCAAAAATTGTCAGATCCTCAACCAGTTTGCAGAGCTCTGGTCGAGGACCTCTGTTTGGTCTTTCTCGAGCGATATATTCCGCCAGCTTCCGACCTTCTAAACCGACTTGATCTACATCTGACGTTTTCCAGGTACAAACGGGAGAAATGTGGTGTTTTATTGCTGCTAGAACACTACATGACATTATGATATTACAGCTAGAGTGATTGCTACCAAAAAATGTCCCTGGAATCAGAGACGGTGGAAGGCCATTCTGACACCTGCAAGGAACAGGGTTAACAGCCTGACCTTTCTGTGATGTCTCATTGCGCTGGAAATCAGCTACTTCCTCAGGCGTCTAGAGTGAAAATATGAAAAACATGGCATTTCTACATCCTCATTTAGTAAAGGCTTTTCCCTAAATGTAATATCATTAGCATAACTGCAAGTAACAATTTTGTCAATCAAATTCATAAAACTAAATATCTGCTAAAATCACTGCTATAAACCTTTCGACTTTAAAACAAATGTCCTTTTTTCACCCAGAATAATCCAACTAATTATTAC